>NC_053415.1:27480000-27745000 GCF_016859285.1 Xiphias gladius | reverse complement strand
ATTCACTCTTCCTTCGTTCATTTATGTCTCACCCCCCCCCAGGATGGTGTTCCCTACATGGGCTCCAGTGCCGGCACCAACGTGGCCACCATCAGCATCAACACCACCAACGACATGCCCATCGTCTACCCTCCGTCCTTCTCCGCCATCGGCCTCGTCCCCTTCAACATCAACCCGCACTACCTCGACCCCGACCTCCACAGCCGCCACATGGGGGTGAGTCAGAACAACCTCTCCTCATATTGAATACGAAGAGAAGGAGGTGAGAAAGTGATATTACCCTGGGAAGGGATGATTTTAAAATCCTTCAACCATGCTCTTCAATCCTTTATTTGGTTCCAAAGGGAGACACAGAAGAGCCTTCCCACATCAAATCAAGTAAAAGTAGCGGCTTCCAACTCTTCCAACAGTAGTTATCATCCCCCTTCACCCCGATCGAATCAGCCAGCCTGTCAGGCCCTAACTGATACCTGCAGTTTGCTATGTTTCCTTAGTGTGTTATGCTCCTCTTACATTGTTTCAGAAAAAACAGAAAAATAAAGATTTCAGGAAGAGAAAATGCCTTTTCTCAAAGCCTTTAGTCTCTGTGTCAGGTCATGTTCAGCCTAGCTTAGCACAAAGATCAAATAATGCACCGACCACCAACTTCTTGCTGTGAGGTTTGTCCGTATGGTTGAACAGCTGCTCTCAGACTGACGGACTTGTTACCCGATCACGAGGAGGTGGACGTTCCCGAGATTTGCTCGTCTCGAGGCATAGAACAGTAGAGAGAAGAGTTTCACACTCCGTCAGAAATCGGCAGACCACAACAGAACGAATTTAGCAGGGTCAGTGGTGACATTAGAGGAAACAAAACTATTAGAAAAATAGTCGTGTCAGCAACAAGTCATCAGGTCAGAGCTGTCTAATCTAAAATCTAAAAATCCTCTCAGTGCACTGGCAGCCATGATGATGAGTTTGTTTGCTGTAGATTTTTTTTAATTAGATCCGTTTTTGTATCTTATTTACTCCAAATTCATTCAGATCAAGCTGCTATAAATCTTAAGTCAATCAAGCAGGGGCAGCCTGTCTGTTCAGGACCAGTAGCACAGGTCTGGACCACTCGGGAGTTTCATTCATACCCCGGAGAAAATTCCAAGTTTGAGGAAACTGTTGACTGTCACAGATTATCTTGATAACAAGTCTCTTGGCTGGTTCTCGCATCAGGCTCATTCTCTCCCTGCATCCAGGCCTGGCAAGCCCCCAGATTCAGCTCATACCTCTTATAATTAAAGGTTTCACCACACGCTCCAGTGTGGTGCTCAGTAGAGATAAGGATCCATTTAGACAGCCAGATGGACAAAGACCACTATGTCTTTGTCCATCTTGCTGTAACCACATTCACATGGGGTGACAATGCTGCTTGCACTGATTGGTCAGTAACTGTCCTATCAGCTGGAGACTTTACCACCCTCACAGTCCTCCTATCACTGTCCTCAGGTCAGATAAACATCGGGTATGTGATCAATGACGAAACCGTAACTTATAACCGTATTGGACAAATTCACACGTCGATCTGATGGTGGCGCTATAGGAAAAGTCATTCTGAGGGGAACATGAACGTCTGAACCGCATTTCATCTCAGTCCATCCAACAATCGTTGAGACGTTTCAGTCTGGACCACGGTGGTGGAGCGACTGACCGACTCGCTGCTGACACGGCTGAAAACAAAGAAACGGGAATCAAATCCACAAGAAACCAGTGAAACATGGATTCACAGATAAAAACGAGTCTCAAGAGGTGATGTAAAGGAAGATAATTATTGGGTGAGCTGGTCAGTCCAGAGGTGAGGAGCCCTAACAGCAAAGACCAGGTCCCCTCTAGTCTTAAATCTAGACAGCCAGTAGTTCAGGTGAGCTCCTGGTGTGACAGGAGAGTAACGAGCCCAAATGTAAATGAGTAACCAGTGTTGTGCTGATGAAAGTGGACGAGCTGGAGCCTGCTGAGTCATTTCCGCTTTACACCTGAATGAAGCTTATCGATTATTGTTCTGATGAAACGAATTGGTGAACTCGTTTGTTCAGTTTATAATGATGAGACAGAGAGAAAACCAGCAAATCCTCCCGCTGGAGGAGCTGGGAACACGGAAGCCGGCATTTGGCATCTGTGCCTGATAAATGAATAATAAACATCAACACGCTGTCGCTGCTGATTAGTTTTCTGTTGATCAACTAAGAGCAAAACTTGTAAAACAATTTTTGATGACACACATAAAAATACTGCCTCTCTCAGCACAACTCTGTTTGTGGCAGTAGGGAATGTTTCCCAGCATGCTGCTGTGTCCACCTCACCCTGTGTGTTGTAGGAGGACGCCACCCTGTGGTCACCGGGGGTTTTCGCTGTTGACAGACTTCAGTGGAAGCATCAGTGTTTGTTAATGGAGCTTTCAGACTCCAGCACAACATCTTCGTCTTCCTTTCTGTTCCAGCGATGAGCTTAGAGCAGCCGTTTTGTGGAGTTCAGACTTATGTGTTGTTCATCATACATTGTCGTTATTTCTTGAGAAAACACCTTGTGCATCTGGAATGAGAAAAAAGATTACTGTCTATATTCACTTCTTTTTTCTCTCTTTCTTTATTTTGTAGTAGCCTTAATCAATTAGGCGATCATCAGGAAACGAATTCAGCTAATTAATGTTCGCTGCATGCTTTTCTCTGTCATATCTGATTGCAAACTGAATGTTTTTGGGTATTAGTAAAACAAACAATGTGAAAGCATCATCTCGGGCTTCGGGAAACTGTAGATGCCGCCTTGTGCAGACAAAACAATGAGATGATTATTGGAGAAGCAAATTAGTTGAAGCTGTAGACTAACGTACAGTACATCTAAGTGTAGCTAACCGGAGCGTCCAATGAGGTTTATCTTGACCCAGCTGCAGATCCGGCAGGTGTGCAGGTGTTCCTAATAAAACGTATGTATTGTCAGACCAATTCCCAGCACGGTTTCACTAGGTGATTTTTCAATTCACCTGATTTTAAGCTCATTTTTAATTTGAGTGTAAAAAGAAACAGAGACGCCTGAGATTCGATAAAATCTCTAATTATCCCTAAATCGTTTTTTTTGCTTTGCCCATGTGGAAGATTTGGTGTATCAATAAAAGCAAACCGCCATAAAGTGCAGCTGCGGTTCAGCTGAAGCTGCCACAGCAGTTAGGTCCAGTTTAGGTTTTAAGCCCCTGCAGCTTCTGGTTCAGCTGGGCCTGTCCTAAACTGCAGCTCCGCTGGTCAGAGGAGCAACGGCCCCTCGTAGTTTCATGAGCGGTCATCGCGCCCCTAATGCACGATGCGCGCGCAGTCTCTTTGTGTTTCGCCGTTGATGTTGTTGTGCTGTGTGTCTCTCGTGCAGGAGACCAGAGAGCAGAGGATCACCCAGTACCTCGAAGAACCTGATACTCCATGTGTCCTGGTGAGACGGTTTCTCAGTGCTGCCTCCATGTTAACGTGTCGTCTTCATACATTTCCTCAGCACTTATTCCACCAGTGCAGCAACAGCTGTGTCGTACTTTGCCTCTTTTGTATCATTGTTAAGCGGATGTCAGGGAAACCCTTCCTTCACAGATGTTTCACATTTAATAAATCTTCCAGTGGATCGGTGGACGTAATCTACAACACAACAGAGAAAGTTTTTCAAGACTGAAGTGGAAATATTTTAAGAAATGTGTAATGTTATGGAAAAAGTCCTAATTTTCTAGAAAAAAATAATTTTATGAGCAGTAATCATAACGTTATGAAAACAAAATCACAGTATCGCAAGAAAAAAAGTCATATTATAAGAATAAAGTAAAGGTTGCTTAGAGACCAAACTGTTGTATGTTGTCTTATCACAACGAACTTCATTTTTCTGCCAAAATATAAAAGATGTTGCAGCACAATATCTGCTCATAATCTCATAAATGTAGTAAATATTACAACTTTATCCTCAAAATCCCAGATGATAATTTTGCTAACGGTGTCCCCCGTAGTCCATCGAGATAAAGATAAAAGTGCACTTTTATTTTGAAGACAGGAGGTGGTGAGTTTTAGTGACAGTAGCTGTGATTTTTTTTTTTCAAAAGAACAGCAAGGCGGGAAATTCTGAAATTCTGAAAACTGTATTCTGCTAAAGAGAGGAACTTGTGTTACAAAGAGCGTGTTAGCGTCGAGCGTTAAACGTCTCTGCTGCTGTGGAGACGCACATCCTGTCCCCTCGCTGTGTTTTTTCAGCCACGGACGAACACTGAAGATGAAGTTCTGACTCTTCCTGGAGATTTTACAGTCATTGGGTTTTTCTGTTTTCAGGGTCTGAGGGAGGGGTCCATGCTGCTGGTGGAGGGAAACAAAGCCACGCTACTGGGAACCACCAAGGCCAGATTCTTCACCAGGTCAGTCCACGACAGCCCGAAAGCAGACCAGTACAACCAGTAACCACCAGTCCTCACCGTGTTTTTTTTTTTGTGTTTCAGGGGAAAGCCCTCGGTGGAGTACGACCCGGGCAGCGACCTGAGCTTCCTGCTGACAGACGCTCCCTGATTCACCACCACAGCCTTTCGAAGATGTTGTTGTGGGTGACAGTACTGAAAGGATTCTTCTGCTCCAATCTGAATAAATATTTTGATAAACATCCTTGTGTCTCTGAAGATGTTACAGCGTTGACTGGGGGCTGTCAGCCTCAGGTTTCCTGCAGCAGCGTCTTTACTGTAAAGTGCTCTTTTTTAAAATGATCTTTTGGGCATTTTATGTTTTGATTAAAGCGGCTTCACAAAGTATTCAGACCCTTCACTTTTTGTTGTTAAGGTGTTTGTGGTAGATTTAATTGTAAAGGGATAAAATGAGCATTTTTACCATCAGTCTCCACTCGATAATCCGTAACGACAAAGTGAAAACAAGTTTTTAAATATTTTTTTCAAATTTATTAAAAATCAAAAACTGAAATCTCTCATTTACAGAAGTTTTCAGATCCTTTCTCATGGCCCCAAACTGTGCTCAGTTTCTTTAATTATCCTTGAGATGTGAATTGATTGGACAGAGTTTAGAAAGGTACACACCTGTGTATATACGGTCCCACAATTCACACTGCATGTCAGGAAAAAAACCAAGACATGATGTTCAAGGAACTCTCTGTAGACGTCTAAAGGTCTGAGTGTTCCCAAGGACGTGACATGGAAGGAGTTTGGAACCAACAGGAATCTTCCTAGAGTTGGCCGTCCCACCAAACTGAGCAACCGGGCAATTCTGGTCAGGAAGGTAACCAAGAAACCAACAGTCGCTCTGAAGAGCTTCAGACATCCTCTGCAGAGATTAGAGAACCTGCTGGAAGGACGACCATCTCAGCAGCACTCCGTGAACCAGGTCTTTAAGTAGAGAGGCTGGACTGATGCCACTTTGAGTAAAAGGCAGATCACGGCCTGCTGGGAGGTCTTCTCAGCAGCAGGGACAGGGAGACTGGTAAGACCTGAGGCAACGATGAAAACAGCCAAATACAGAGAGGTCCTTGAAGAAAACCTGCTCCAGAGTGCAGGCGACCTGAGACTGGGGCGACTGTTCCCCTCTCAGCACGACAATGACCTAAAGCAAACAGCCAAGACAACGCTGGACTGGCTTCAGGACCAGTCTCTAACTGTCTTTCAGTTGGTTTCCAGCCAAAGCCCAGACTTATCCCCATAGAACATCTGTTGAGAGACCGGAAGACGCAGGTCACAGACACTTCTCTTCCAGTCCGACAGAGCCTGAGAGGATCTGCCACAAAGAAAGAGATCAACTGCCCCAATCCAGGTGAGCAAAGCTGGCAGAGACTAAACCAAGAAGACTTGAACCTGTGATCACTGCCAAAGGGGCTTCGACAAAGTACTGGACTAAGGGTCTGAAGACTTTTGAGATTCAAAATAAGAGATTTCCGTCTTGGATTTTTAATAAATTTGCTAAATTTCCTGAAACCATGTTTTCACCTTGTCATTATAGGTTATAGATTGTAGAATGATGGACAATAACAATTTTATCTATTTACAAATAAAAATGAAAAATGAAAAATAAAATGAAATCTGAATCCTCTGTACGAGCCTCTATGTCAAAGTCAAGTTCGTTGTTAATATCGCGCGGCACAGAAACACAGGACCCCTATAGGTTTATGTTTGTGGTAAGTCAAGGTATGTCCGTCATCTTAGTGGACCGGTCTAAATACTACATTACCCATGCGCCTCGGCCGCTGTTGCCATGGAAAAGAAGCCAGTCAGAGGCGTGGATCAGACACTTAATGAATTCAAAACGCGTTGTGGTTACAGGTGTTGACAAAACATGTGCTATGGTAACTGACCTCTGTCAAAATCCACCCAGAATGTAAAGCTGGAGTGTGTTTCAGTGTAGTGAACAGGACTTTCACTACAGGCTTGATGAGTACGCTGATGAGTATCAGGGGCGTGAGCTCACGGGGGGACAGTCACACCTACAACAGACGTTTGAACTGGTTCAGTAATAAAACAGAAGAACTCAAATTCTGCATTTCGCCATCGGAGTCTGACCAGTCAGGAATCCAGGTGCGGAGACTTTGAGTTCTCCAAACAGACAATCAAGATATAAGCCAATTGTACTTAAATGTGCTGAACTAAAGATATTTTTAATTGAAATTATGACCATTGAAAATTTCATCAAAGAAATTTTGAATTTGAGTTTCGACTGGTCGTAGTTTAAATGTAGAATTCACATTTCAGCAACATTGAATTGTAAACATCTGATTAAACTCTCTGTTCAACTCAGTGGTTAATTCTTATCAGTCCAAATGTAAATTGAGACATCTTAAATTTTAATTTTGACCGTGATACCTGTCAGTCCAGTCCAGTAAGTGATCAGACGGTGCGACCGTTTACATGACGTTGTTATATTTATCTCAAATGGATTTCTGACTTGCTGCCAAAACAACAACCCACATAAATGAGGACAGATTGTTGTTGCAGTAATTAGAGACAGTTCACTGGCAAAGCCTGACATCCAGCTCACTGACTGCTCTAAAAACGACAGCGGCACAGATTCCATGTCTCGCTCTGTCAGGGTGGAGTCTAAAGGTCGAGCTCATTTCATCTCATTGCTCCATGAGTCAGGGAAGAGGAACTTATATGACACATGCTAATCATGTTTGTGTAATTTAACATTTGCATATTCACCAGCGCGGTTGATAATTATGTGTCTCTCTAAACATGTTTGAAGGTCCTGTGTAAATCAGCAGTCTCCTGGTGAAGTTCAATGTACATATTTTAATTAAAAAAAACTTTTTAAAATTGTATTTAATCACGAAAACGTGCCTTTTTTTCTTGATGTGTTTACTGCATCTGTCTGCATCCTTGTAGTCGCAGCAGATAAACGGCCCTAATTAGCTTCTTTAGCTGTGTCACCTGCTGTATTTGTACAGAATGAGCTGAATGGACTGTAGAGGTGTTAACGCTGGAGTTTCTTTTGGTGCATGTGCAGCCGTTCTGCAGTCTGTTGACGTGTCTGTGGTTCTGTCACCAAGTGGGAGATACCGTCACCGTCAGAGATTGACCGGAAAACGTTATTCAGTTTAGGTGCAAAGTATCAATACTAGCGATAGGAAGTCTTCAGAGGATCGATACTGGAGTCGACAGGGTGGCCATCGCACGTCAGACCACATCCTGGTCTCGGGAAGGCTCTTCTCTCTGCTGCGGTATCTGTGTCTGCAGTGACGACCTCTTTGGTTCAGAGGATTCACATCATCAACATTTGTGTTTAAACGCGTGTGATTCAGTTATTTGGTGGTAAATTAACATAATTAACACCGTAACTAGTTCACCTCATCGGTCGTGACATAGTTTTTGCTGTGTTGTGATGGGCCACGTCTTCATTTATCCTCTGCCTTCCCAGGTGTGAAAATCACACACCTGCAAGTCGTCAGCCTGAGTCAGACGGCGCGGTCTCCAGTGAAACTGCAAGCGGAGCGACAGCGCGAACCTCGCGTCTCCTGCTCAGAGTTGTTACGCTGCCTTGCTTGGTTCAGATGTAGGTCGGAGTATCCAGAGGCACGAAGTTGACGGGTCACTGGGTCAAAGGCTTTATTTAAGAGAAATATGCAGCAACTGAAGGTTGCAGAGTCCTGCAGAAGGACTAACCTGTCAGTTCTCGTGGTACATTCAGTGTTTTGGGTTTTTTTTTTTGTTAACTGGTGTAAGTATGAGGAGACTTTGTGGACAGTTACACATTTAGTCTGTAAAGGACATTTAGAGAAGCTTTATGGACTAAGATGATTTACGTTAGACTGCAACTGAAACTGAATGTAATGACAGTAGACAGTCATCCTGAAAACAGCTGTTTCCCTGCTGTGTTGTTAAGGTTTCTGTTTTCAACAATATTTATTCCCCTTACAGATGTGAACACATCTCCCCCTTTTTTTTTTTAACAGCCGATATACAGATTTTTCAATGGAGTTTGGTGGAGAAACTTAAACAAAAATAGTGTATGTCCAGTGTTCACTCCCCTTTTCGCTCTGGTTTGTTCTCTACCACCTCCTGAGGGAAATATCAACCTCACACGCACACACTCCAGCCAGTAAAGGTGCAGGAAAACCAAAACAAATCAGAGCTTCTGTGAAGCAGACGTCACTTTTTGGCCAAATTTAGCCCAGTTTTATCCTGGATGTGTTCACATCTTTGGACCGGCAAATCACCAAATCAGTGCTTATTGCTAGAATCATAACAACAGCTGTATCATGTTTCACACAAGAACCGTTTTTATACCCACATCCTTGCTTTTGACCTCAAATCAAACTTCACGTGGTCATTTTTAAAGGAAATTACAGACCAGTCTCTCTATTCTCCTTTTTTTCCCTATCACTTTGTCTTGCTGCTCAAAAGTTGTGTTTTCCAAATATTTTATCTGTAGTTATCGTCGGTAGAATCTGTTTAATCTGTCATGCGAAGCGGCTAGGCCTTTATCTTAACACGGAAGGTTGTCATTATCAGTAATTATCATTAGCAGTAATCACTGTTATTATCTTACACTGTACATTCGTATTATGAGAACAATGCATTTTAATGTAATAATCATTTCCTGGTATTCCTGTGCACCAAACTCCCTCTGCACCAAAAGCAGGTCATTCAACTCAGCCGCAGCTTTTTGATACGCTGCGTTATATTTTTCCTAAAAGTCGTTTATCTTCATCTTCTAATTATTTTAAGTTCTTTGTCGAAGATTTCTTGAGAAAGGGCAGTTTAAAAAATACCAGGTTTCTGTGCATTTATTACGAGTTTTAACGTCTACAAACAATCTGTATGTAATGTGACTGACCATAGAAAGTTTTTTCATCAGTAGGTTCAGAATATAATAGATTCATGTACGGCAGTGGATTCATTAATGGTCATTTAGCCGATCACGTAATCACGTTCAGACTGAAACCAGGAAGCAAGGGGGACCAGTCAGGGACCAGTTTTGTCTCTACGTGCACTGACTGCCCTTGTCACTCCCCAATTTAATTTCTTTTTTAGAACTTTGGGTTTTTCTTCTGTTTGGATTAAACAAACAAGTTATAACGTGTTGCTCAGTGATCAGTAGAGGTGTTAACAGGCGGATGGTGTTACCTTTGGGCAGGGCCAGGCTAGCTGTTTCCCCTTGTTTCCAGTCTTTATGCTAAGCTAAATTGATCAGCTGGTGACTCTAGCTTCATATTTAGTTTCATCTCTGAATAACTCCCTCGCTGTTCGAAGCGGCAGGACATATTAAATACCAAATAATATCATAGATATTTAATAGCACAGGAAATGTCAGGCATGACCACATCAGGCTAGAAATGATCATTCAACTGAAGTTAAGTCCAAAGATTTTTCGTCACTAACCGTGTTTTTTGTTTTTTTGTTTTTTTCTTGGCGTCATCTTACATAGCACTGGGACGCTGCACTCTCTCTCTGACTGACCTCAGTTCAGTCTGTTGCTGGTTCAACATGTTGCTCTAAGTTCAGTAAAAAAAACTCAACATAGTATGAAAGAGGCATATTTATGACGTTCATTCTCCCTGAGGATGACCTGTAATAACTTTACTGATCCTGTGACTTTTCCTCTAGTGCCATCATAAGGTTGACATTTAGAATTTGACCAATAGGTTGGTTTATGACCAAATACTAATGACCTTCCCATCAGCCTCAGCTGCACTTTTTGCTTTGTGCTAATTAGCACATGTTAGCATGCTAATACGTTAACTAATGGTGAACAGCGTAATCATTATACCCAGTGCTGGAAAGTAACAATTAAGTATATTTACTCAAGTACTGTACTTAAGTAAATTATAAGGTACTTGTTCTCTACTGAAGTATTTCCATTTCACACTGCTACTCCACCACATATATCTGACAGCAGTCGTTACAACTTTTCAGATTAAAGTTTTTTTTAAATCTCATATATAAAAGAAAACACACTTAGAGATTAGACCAGTGGTCACTAACCTCTCTGGTTTGTGCCTGACTAACAATAACAGCATCTAGTTCTGGCTCCTCGTCACATTTCAATGTCTCTGAGATGTTTTCAGCTCCACCACAGAGACATTTATCCTCTAAACTTCTCACGTTTCATTTCAGTAACTGATCCAACATTTCACTAAAAGTCAAAGATCGGAGATAAGTCCAGAAACTGAATCGAGATCAGTGGATCAGACCTTTGTTTTTGCTTCTTTCCATGAATCTCAGGTTCACCTGGTGGCCCTCTGGAGGGGCCCGACCCCCAGGTTGGGAACCACTGAGCTAAACTATCCGAGTGCACGTATCAATAATCGGTATAATTAACTATGTCTTCTGTTTGCGTTTCTTGTCCTGACCCAATTAATAATTTCAGTAAGACCATGTGACACACCCAGTAATTATCTGTTATACATTGAGAATAATTAACCAGCATTATGTCGATCATTAAAGGTGCGGATGCGGCATGTTGATGTTCTGGGATCTCTACATATGTAACATTCCTCAGCGCGCTGACAACCTATAAAATGAACGAGCTTCTCCATCTGTGACAGTCGTCTGCCTGCTCATCCTCTCTGTCAGTCAGCACCTCAGCAAAAAGGTAATATCATTTTATCAATAAATATAATATCAGTTATGACCATCATTTCATCTGTTTCAGTTTCCTATCGTCCAGATGTATTCATACAGAGGACGTTTCATATTTTGGGGAGAAAACTTTGTGTTAGAACATTTAAATATTAATTGAATGCATGAGTCTCTCGTAAGATCCGCAGCCCATGATGAATTAACAGCTGCTAATTTAGTGCATGAAATGTCCAAATCCAAGCTATGAGATCTTGAAGCTGTATGTTAAAATGATCTTATTTTGTTTCAATTAATGACAATGCTACAGAAATCCTCCGGTTGAAGAGGCGGGTTATCTTCCATTTGATCAACGGCTTCAATGGTTCATTGTCAAAATAGTCTGTAAATTAGAGAGGATGGAGGATACTGACTTTGTGTAATGTCTTTCCCCAGATGGCATCAGGTGTTCCTGTACTCCTGCTCCTCTGTTTGACCAGCGGACTGCTGGCTGAAGCATGTGTGAGTAAAAACGAACGGCCATATTTCTGTTGACCGCCTCTATTTATGAACAGTACACACAGTGTGAAGCGTGAAGCGGGGGCTCCCAACCTGAGGGTGGGGCATGGCTGGACTATGAGACAGTGACCCCTCAGCACAGAGACATGGTGGTTTGTCTTTTTAGTGACGTTTTGCAGGGGAACGGTAACTGTTTTTAAATGAGTGGATTTTTTTTAGAGTCAGTTTTCTTACATTTTACCAGATTTTTTGGGGGGTGACACAAACACGTGTGTTTCTAAAATCCTGTTTCCAACTAACCAACCAACAAGTCTCTGGTTTGTGTATTCAGATTTTCACAATAAAACCAAAACCACTGAGCCTTAAATATATACGACGCTTCAGTAATTAGCCTGCTGATGTAAATGCTAAAAGGCTGACTGAAGAATGCTTTGTGTTCACAGTGTTGTGAAGAAAAGATAAAGGAACCCATCTTCCCAGGTCAGTAGTTGACTGTATGTTGCTTGTATGTTCCTGTGTAAAGAACTGTCACGTGTGTCAGTTCATCTCAGTGTTCAGGGTAGAACAGGGAGCAACACCAGATGAACTTACGTTAGAGAGCGTTGACTTTAACTCCATGTATTCTACGTGGATCATCAACGGGACCAACCTTTAGACTCAGTCTGTCAGCGTGATATTATGTATGCAGCCACCAAGTGCATGTTCAAGACCCCTCTGTTTCCAGTCTTTGTGCTAAGCTAAACTAACCAGCTCCCGGCTCTAGCTTCATATTTAACAGACATAAAACAGAGTAGAATCAGTCTTCAACACGTGGGACAGCCTGCTGTGTAGTTCCTGTTTCTAACCTTGGACTGGACGGTCACTGTGTGTACGAGGGGGAGACGGGGGTCAGCTGTACATGTGCTCTGTGAACCGAGAAGACTAAAAGACGCTTGTGTTGTAGTTGTAGCTCCTTGCTGCCCCCCCGGTTGGACTCGGTTCGGCAATCGCTGTTTCAGCTTCCACTTCCTTCCGAAGTCCTGGTCGGACGCAGAGGTAAAAACCACAGGGAACAGCAGCAGCTCCGTGTTGTCGATGCACACTTTTGGCTGCTTGTGGCCCGAGAATATACTGAGATGGCATTGGGCTTGTAAACTGATACTGAAATATAACAGTTGATTCAACTTGTATTTTCAAACATTTTAAAGTGATTATTTTGTTGGCAGCTTCCAGTATAATGGTCCCAGTTATATGTCAAACACTGTGCAGGCCTACGGGTCAGTTGGTCGAGTGCATTTGTCAGTTTCTCTGCTTCCCTCTGTTCTTTCTTTTTATCTTTGTTTCGCACCGTCTCCATCAGCACACCTGCCTTACCATTGGTGGGAATCTGGCTTCCATCCACACAGCTGAGGAACATTTCTTCGTCAGAAGCCTGATTTACAGATCGACAGGCAGGTACAGAGTTTCCTGGGTCGGAGGCTTCGACTCAGTCAAGGTGAGGCATTTGTCCTTGAGCCGTTACAGCCACTTTATTTCAGGCTGTT
The DNA here is from genome assembly GCF_016859285.1 of Xiphias gladius. NCBI lineage: Eukaryota > Metazoa > Chordata > Actinopteri > Istiophoriformes > Xiphiidae > Xiphias > Xiphias gladius. The sequence goes on along the minus strand of NC_053415.1, from coordinate 27,731,932 downwards.
TCTCTAAGTGGACACGAAAAGCATGAACATTTTTCCAGCCACATGAAAGGTGGAGGCTGACAAACACCAAACACCGAAGACGTATATTCCCAGCAAAAAGATCTTAACTTCCGTTTGACTGCCAAATCATCTCTGCGTTGCAGGAGGGAGACTGGCTGTGGACCGACGGATCTAGATTCGACTACAAGCGCTGGAGTGTGAGCAAACCCAGCAAACTGAATGTAGATCACTGCCTCGTCATGAACTGGAACAGTAAGAAAATTCATAAGAACTTCTGAATGATAATGATGATGCGGAAATCCCCGTAAACTGGTAGCTGCTCATGTGTCGCAGGGTATTGATGTTACTGAGTACATTTACTCAAGTAGTGTACTTCAGTATAACTACTTTACTTGAATATTTCCATTTTCTGCTACGTGATACTTCTACTGCACCACATTTATCTGACAGCTGCAGTTACTGTGGCTTTACAAATTCAGATTTTTACATAAGAAACATAGGATGAGATGAAACCAGTGGTTTCCAACCTCTTTTCTTGGGACCTCTTCCATGTAGTTGTGTGTCCTGGTCATGTTTCAGATGTCTATGAGTTGCTAACAGCTGCACCAAAGAGACGTTTCCCCCAAAACGTCTTCAAATGATCCAATAGTTCCCAAAATATCAAAAATGAAAGAAAAGTACCAAAACTGGAAACAGATCAGTGAATCAGAACAGTGTTTCTCCTTCCTCTTTCCCATCAATCATCCCACGGCCCCTCAGGTTCACCTGGTGACCCTCTGGAGGGGCCCGACCCCCAGGTTGGGAACCAGTGGACTAAACTCTGTCCCTGTCTCTGACGTAGCTAAAAGCAGCTCCGGCAGTAAAACGCTGCCGAAGCCTCCGTGACTCTGGATCAATGATCTGAGAATCAGAGACCAGTCACGGGAGACAGGTCCCAGCACAATGAAGTACTTTTACTGTGATACTGGAACTACAGGAAGTACTTTTACTGTGATTCTTTGACTGTAAACTTGTAATAACACTCTTGTCTTGCTGAACTCTCTACAGGAAACTACTGGAACAACTGGCAGTGTAGAAGGTTCCTTCCCTTCCTGTGCTCCAAGCGCATATGAGGCCTCCCGCCACGATGACGCCCCTGCAGCTCGTTTCCAATCGTACTCATTGATTGACTTTCTCTTCGATCAGTAAACAGAAGTCACACCCTGCTGACGGATGATTCTTTCTCAGTTGTTCATTATCTGACGAGTTTATACCAACTCTTCACATTTGAGTTTTTAAGCTGGAGACTAACTCACCTCAAAATCCAGTTTTCATAAAGAAATCAAACACCTCAACTATTAACCCAAACTAAGGTCAATAAATTTTGTTCAAAAGGTAAAATCAATGTGACACCGTCCTGACTTTCTGGACCCAGAGTGCACTGCTGTGACAACACTGACGACATGTGTCTACAGACTCATGGGTTTCAGTGCTTCGTGCACCTGCATGGTTTCAGATGTTAATTAGCATTTAGTCCACTGGTGTTTGGTAGTAAACCCTTAGTTACTTTTCTTTTGTCTGAAGCTGCCGTGTCTTTTCTTTATTCAGCTGATTTCCTGTCAAACTGTATCTTGAACCAAGCAATGAAAAATAAAAGTCATACTGTTAAAAACACCCTGTTGCGTCCTGACTGACAGATCTTTCTTCTCTAAAGGGACATTTTCAATTATATTTCATTCAGTTTTCTCAAACAACTACAACAGAACAAGGTTAATAAACTCATCAAAAATGAGAGTAAATGAATTCATTTTAATTAAATAATACGTGATACTTCTACTGCACCACATTTATCTGACAGCTGCAGTTACTGTGGCTTTACAAATTCAGATTTTTACATAAGAAACATAGGATGAGAGGAAACCAGTGGTTTCCAACCTCTTTTCTTGGGACCTCTTCCATGTAGTTGTGTGTCCTGGTCATGTTTCAGATGTCTATGAGTTGCTAACAGCTGCACCAAAGAGACATTTCCCCCAAAACGTCTTCAAATGATCCAATAGTTCCCAAAGTATCAAAAATGAAAGAAAAGTACCAAAACTGGAAACAGATCAGTGAATCAGAACAGTGTTTCTCCTTCCTCTTTCCCATCAATCATCCCACGGCCCCTCAGGTTCACCTGGTGACCCTCTGGAGGGGCCCGACCCCCAGGTTGGGAACCAGTGGACTAAACTCTGTCCCTGTCTCTGACGTAGCTAAAAGCAGCTCCAGCAGTAAAACGCTGCCGAAGCCTCCGTGACTCAGGATCAATGATCTGAGAATCAGAGACCAGTCACGGGAGACAGGTCCCAGCACAATGAAGTACTTTTACTGTGATACTGGAACTATATGAAGTACTTTCATCACAGTGTATGTTCAAGGTCCGTGTTTCTTTTACTCGTCTGAATTTCAGGTATTAAATTACAGTAAACAAGTGGTTGTTTCATTTTCATTTTAAAATACAAAAATTAAAATTGAATCACAAGGTGTTTCTGTGTTTCTGAGTGAAATTTAAAAAAAAAACGTGTTATTTTCATTTTCTATTTTATAAAATAAAAAATAAAATTACCATAGGCCTGATCTTTCATATTGTGAGACAGGTGTTATGGCAGATCACCGGTCCTTGTGAGTGTGAGGAGTGGATGCTGATTATAGATGTCAGTAATGTTTGAGCCATGTCATAATTAAATGAAACTGTCGAGACAAAATGGCGGGATCTATATTAAACCATTCCTTTCGTGCATTTATTCTCCGGAAATAGAGTCCCAGCGTGGATGCAGGTGTTCTTCATTACTGCCCTTCCTTCCTCAGACCAAGTGTCAGATGAAAATCTGAACAGAACAAGGTTGCACCGCCATTTTGTCTTCACAGTTTAGTACTTCCTGTAGTTCCAGTATCAGTAGTAAAAGTACTTCATATAGTCACAGTATCACAGTAAAGATACTTCATGTAGTTCCAGTATCACAGTAAAGATACTTCCTGTAGTTCCAGTATCACAGTAAAAGTACTTCATTGTGCTGGGACCTGTCTCCCGTGACTGGTCTCTGATTCTCAGATCATTGATCCTGAGTCACGGAGGCTTCGGCAGCGTTTTACTGCCGGAGCTGCTTTTAGCTACGTCAGAGACAGGGACAGAGTTTAGTCCACTGGTTCCCAACCTGGGGGTCGGGCCCCTCCAGAGGGTCACCAGGTGAACCTGAGGGGCCGTGGGATGATTGATGGGAAAGAGGAAGGAGAAACACTGTTCTGATTCACTGATCTGTTTCCAGTTTTGGTACTTTTCTTTCATTTTTGATATTTTGGGAACTATTGGATCCTTTGAAGAAGTTTTGGGGGAAACGTCTCTTTGGTGCAGCTGTTAGCAACTCATAGACATCTGAAACACGACCAGGACACACAACTACATGCTGATTTTATGGAAGAGGTCCCAAGAAAAGAGGTTGGAAACCACTGGTTTCCTCTCATCCTATGTTTCTTATGTAAAAATCTGAATTTGTAAAGCCACAGTAACTGCAGCTGTCAGATAAATGCGGTGCAGTAGAAGTATCACGTATTATTTAATTAAAATGAATTCATTTACTCTCATTTTTGATGAGTTTATTAACCTTGTTCTGTTGTAGTTGTTTGAGAAAACTGAATGAAATATAATTGAAAATGTCCCTTTAGAGAAGAAAGATCTGTCAGTCAGGACGCAACAGGGTGTTTTTAACAGTATGACTTTTATTTTTCATTGCTTGGTTCAAGATACAGTTTGACAGGAAATCAGCTGAATAAAGAAAAGACACGGCAGCTTCAGACAAAAGAAAAGTAACTAAGGGTTTACTACCAAACACCAGTGGACTAAATGCTAATTAACATCTGAAACCATGCAGGTGCACGAAGCACTGAAACCCATGAGTCTGTAGACACATGTCGTCAGTGTTGTCACAGCAGTGCACTCTGGGTCCAGAAAGTCAGGACGGTGTCACATTGATTTTACCTTTTGAACAAAATTTATTGACCTTAGTTTGGGTTAATAGTTGAGGTGTTTGATTTCTTTATGAAAACTGGATTTTGAGGTGAGTTAGTCTCCAGCTTAAAAACTCAAATGTGAAGAGTTGGTATAAACTCGTCAGATAATGAACAACTGAGAAAGAATCATCCGTCAGCAGGGTGTGACTTCTGTTTACTGATCGAAGAGAAAGTCAATCAATGAGTACGATTGGAAACGAGCTGCAGGGGCGTCATCGTGGCGGGAGGCCTCATATGCGCTTGGAGCACAGGAAGGGAAGGAACCTTCTACACTGCCAGTTGTTCCAGTAGTTTCCTGTAGAGAGTTCAGCAAGACAAGAGTGTTATTACAAGTTTACAGTCAAAGAATCACAGTAAAAGTACTTCCTGTAGTCACAGTATCACAGTAAAAATACTTCCTGTAGTTCCAGTATCACAGTAAAAGTACTTCATTGTGCTGGGACCTGTCTCCTGTGACTGGTCTCTGATTCTCTCTGACGTGATCAGATCATTGATCCTGAGTCACGGAGGCTTCGGCAGCGTTTTACTGCTGGAGCTGCTTTTAGCTACGTCAGAGACAGGGACAGAGTTTAGTCCACTGGTTCCCAACCTGGGGGTCGGGCCCCTCCAGAGGGTCACCAGGTGAACCTGAGGGGCCGTGGGATGATTGATGGGAAAGAGGAAGGAGAAACACTGTTCTGATTCACTGATCTGTTTCCAGTTTTGGTACTTTTCTTTCATTTTTGATATTTTGGGAACTATTGGATCATTTGAAGACGTTTTGGGGGAAATGTCTCTTTGGTGCAGCTGTTAGCAACTCATAGACATCTGAAACATGACCAGGACACACAACTACATGGAAGAGGTCCCAAGAAAAGAGGTTGGAAACCACTGGTTTCATCTCATCCTATGTTTCTTATGTAAAAATCTGAATTTGTAAAGCCACAGTAACTGCAGCTGTCAGATAAATGTGGTGCAGTAGAAGTATCACGTAGCAGAAAATGGAAATATTCAAGTAAAGTAGTTATACTGAAGTACACTACTTGAGTAAATGTACTCAGTAACATCAATACCCTGCGACACATGAGCAGCTACCAGTTTACGGGGATTTCCGCATCATCATTATCATTCAGAAGTTCTTATGAATTTTCTTACTGTTCCAGTTCATGACGAGGCAGTGATCTACATTCAGTTTGCTGGGTTTGCTCACACTCCAGCGCTTGTAGTCGAATCTAGATCCGTCGGTCCACAGCCAGTCTCCCTCCTGCAACGCAGAGATGATTTGGCAGTCAAACGGAAGTTAAGATCTTTTTGCTGGGAATATACGTCTTCGGTGTTTGGTGTTTGTCAGCCTCCACCTTTCATGTGGCTGGAAAAATGTTCATGCTTTTCGTGTCCACTTAGAGAAACAGCCTGAAATAAAGTGGCTGTAACGGCTCAAGGACAAATGCCTCACCTTGACTGAGTCGAAGCCTCCGACCCAGGAAACTCTGTACCTGCCTGTCGATCTGTAAATCAGGCTTCTGACGAAGAAATGTTCCTCAGCTGTGTGGATGGAAGCCAGATTCCCACCAATGGTAAGGCAGGTGTGCTGATGGAGACGGTGCGAAACAAAGATAAAAAGAAAGAACAGAGGGAAGCAGAGAAACTGACAAATGCACTCGACCAACTGACCCGTAGGCCTGCACAGTGTTTGACATATAACTGGGACCATTATACTGGAAGCTGCCAACAAAATAATCACTTTAAAATGTTTGAAAATACAAGTTGAATCAACTGTTATATTTCAGTATCAGTTTACAAGCCCAATGCCATCTCAGTATATTCTCGGGCCACAAGCAGCCAAAAGTGCATCGTGACAACACGGAGCTGCTGCTGTTCCCTGTGGTTTTTACCTCTGCGTCCGACCAGGACTTCGGAAGGAAGTGGAAGCTGAAACAGCGATTGCCGAACCGAGTCCAACCGGGGGGGCAGCAAGGAGCTACAACTACAACACAAGCGTCTTTTAGTCTTCTCGGTTCACAGAGCACATGTACAGCTGACCCCCGTCTCCCCCTCGTACACACAGTGACCGTCCAGTCCAAGGTTAGCAACAGGAACTACACAGCAGGCTGTCCCACGTGTTGAAGACTGATTCTACTCTGTTTTATGTCTGTTAAATATGAAGCTAGAGCCGGGAGCTGGTTAGTTTAGCTTAGCACAAAGACTGGAAACAGAGGGGTCTTGAACATGCACTTGGTGGCTGCATACATAATATCACGCTGACAGACTGAGTCTAAAAGGTTGGTCCCGTTGATGATCCACGTAGAATACATGGAGTTAAAGTCAACGCTCTCTAACGTAAGTTCATCTGGTGTTGCTCCCTGTTCTACCCTGAACACTGAGATGAACTGACACACGTGACAGTTCTTTACACAGGAACATACAAGCAACATACAGTCAACTACTGACCTGGGAAGATGGGTTCCTTTATCTTTTCTTCACAACACTGTGAACACAAAGCATTCTTCAGTCAGCCTTTTAGCATTTACATCAGCAGGCTAATTACTGAAGCGTCGTATATATTTAAGGCTCAGTGGTTTTGGTTTTATTGTGAAAATCTGAATACACAAACCAGAGACTTGTTGGTTGGTTAGTTGGAAACAGGATTTTAGAAACACACGTGTTTGTGTCACCCCCCAAAAAATCTGGTAAAATGTAAGAAAACTGACTCTAAAAAAAATCCACTCATTTAAAAACAGTTACCGTTCCCCTGCAAAACGTCACTAAAAAGACAAACCACCATGTCTCTGTGCTGAGGGGTCACTGTCTCATAGTCCAGCCATGCCCCACCCTCAGGTTGGGAGCCCCCGCTTCACGCTTCACACTGTGTGTACTGTTCATAAATAGAGGCGGTCAACAGAAATATGGCCGTTCGTTTTTACTCACACATGCTTCAGCCAGCAGTCCGCTGGTCAAACAGAGGAGCAGGAGTACAGGAACACCTGATGCCATCTGGGGAAAGACATTACACAAAGTCAGTATCCTCCATCCTCTCTAATCTACAGACTATTTTGACAATGAACCATTGAAGCCGTTGATCAAATGGAAGATAACCCGCCTCTTCAACCGGAGGATTTCTGTAGCATTGTCATTAATTGAAACAAAATAAGATCATTTTAACATACAGCTTCAAGATCTCATAGCTTGGATTTGGACATTTCATGCACTAAATTAGCAGCTGTTAATTCATCATGGGCTGCGGATCTTACGAGAGACTCATGCATTCAATTAATATTTAAATGTTCTAACACAAAGTTTTCTCCCCAAAATATGAATCGTCCTCTGTATGAATACATCTGGACGATAGGAAACTGAAACAGATGAAATGATGGTCATAACTGATATTATATTTATTGATAAAATGATATTACCTTTTTGCTGAGGTGCTGACTGACAGAGAGGATGAGCAGGCAGACGACTGTCACAGATGGAGAAGCTCGTTCATTTTATAGGTTGTCAGCGCTGAGGAATGTTACATATGTAGAGATCCCAGAACATCAACATGCCGCATCCGCACCTTTAATGATCGACATAATGCTGGTTAATTATTCTCAATGTATAACAGATAATTACTGGGTGTGTCACATGGTCTTACTGAAATTATTAATTGGGTCAGGACAAGAAACGCAAACAGAAGACATAGTTAATTATACCGATTATTGATACGTGCACTCGGATAGTTTAGCTCAGTGGTTCCCAACCTGGGGGTCGGGCCCCTCCAGAGGGCCACCAGGTGAACCTGAGGGGTCGTCGGATGATTCATGGGAGAGGAAAGAAGGAGAAACACTGTTCTGATTCACTGATCTGTTTGGTATAAACTGTTTTATTTATATGAAACCATCTAAGAGGTTTAGAGGGAAAATGGGACTTTTTGGCCAGAGATTACAAACCAGAAAGGTTTAGAACAACTGCTTTAATCCCTGACAATACTAAGAATTTTTTAAACACTTTTAGAGACTCGTGTTTTTTAATGAAAATGTAATTCTTTAAAGTAACTAGTAACTAAAGCTGTCAGATAAGTTTAGTGGAGTAGAAGTATAAAGTAGCATAAAATGGAAATACTAGTACAAGTACCTCAAAATTTTACTTGAGTACAGTACTTGAGTAAAAGTACTTTGTTACATTCCAACACTGGGTTACATGGGGGATGTGTGCTGGACTAGTTCTTGGCCTGGTGCAGTGATTCCTCGAGTCTCTTGCGACCTCACTTGCAGTAATTATCTGTTATACATTGAGAATAATTAACCAGCATTATGTCGATCATTAAAGGTGCGGATGCGGCATGTTGATGTTCTGGGATCTCTACATATGTAACATTCCTCAGCGCTGACAACCTATAAAATGAACGAGCTTCTCCATCTGTCTAGTTAAAGTATCACAGTAAAAGTACTTCATGTAGTTCCTGTATCACAGTAAAAGTACTTCCTGTAGTCACAGTATCAGAGTAAATATACTTCATGTAGTTCCAGTATCACAGTAAAAGTACTTCATGTAGTTCCTGTATCACAGTAAAAGTACTTCCTGTAGTCACAGTATCAGAGTAAATATACTTCATGTAGTTCCAGTATCACAGTAAAAGAAACTACTTCCTGTAGTTCCTGTATCACAGTAAAAGTACTTCCTGTAGTCACAGTATCGCAGTAAGAGTACTTCATATAGTCACAGTATCACAGTAAAGATACTTCATGTAGTTCCTGTATCAGTAGTAAAAGTACTTCATGTAGTTCCAGTATCACAGTAAAAGTACTTCATGTAGTTCCTGTATCAGTAGTAAAAGTACTTCATGAAGTTCCAGTATCACAGTAAAGATACTTCCTGTAGTTCCAGTATCACAGTAAAAGTACTTCATGTAGTTCCAGTATTACAGTAAAAGTACTTCCCGTAGTCAAAGTATCACAGTAAAGATACTTCCTGTAGTTCCAGTATCACAGTAAAAGTACTTCATGTAGTGCCTGTATCAATAGTAAGAGTACTTCCTATAGTTGAAGTATCACAGTAAAAGTACTTCCTGTAGTTCCAGTATCACAGTAAAAGTACTTCCCGTAGTCACAGTATCACAGTAAAAGTACTTCCTGTAGTCACAGTATCACAGTAAAAGTACTTCACTGTGCTGGGACCTGTCTCCTGTGACTGGTCTCTGATTCTCAGATCATTGATCCTGAGTCACGGAGGCTTCGGCAGCGTTTTACTGCTGGAGCTGCTTTTAGCTACGTCAGAGACAGGGACAGAGTTTAGTCCACTGGTTCCCATTGAAGATCAAAATATTGATCAATTGAACAGTTATTGAAATGAAAAAGTACAAGATTTCCTTTCTTTTTCTATTTTTTTTATTTTTACAATTTTCATTCATACTCTTAAAACACTGTTAATGAACTTGAAATTCTTTCTTCTTGTTCAGGACCATCTCTCTGCACCATCTCCCAGAAGACACGACAATATCAGGACAAGACAGAAGACCGACTAAAATGTGAACAAATCCGTTTATTTCAGTTCAAAGGTGAAATCATCTCATTTTTTTATTCTCTAGGTGAAGGAATACATACATCAAAACTAGTCACTATTTTCTCAGGGCAGGGAAAAAGACAGACAGTGGTATTATGTATAAAGTTAAAGCTCCTCAGACAGACAGACAGACAGACAGACAGCTGCAGGACTGGCGTCATGTCGCTCCACTCAGTCAGCTCAGGAAACTGTTTTTTTGTTTTCAGGTTCTTTCATTACTCTTCAGCCTCAGGTTGTGTAATCCCTCAGGAGGAAGAGATCACCTCTGTTCCCACTCAGGTTCAGTGTGTAACCTCAGTCCCGAACACGAGGTCAGATCCAAGCCACCAGTACTTAAAGGAAGTGCAGCTTCTGTGAATAATCTGAACTGACTGAGGAGACAGTGAACTGACCTCAGTCCTGCTGAACCCTGGTGACAACAGAAGTGCGTTATACTGCGCTAGGCGATGTCCTTAGAAAAGCCTTTATAAGCAGGTTCAAACGTGGAGTAACACCACTCTGTCATGACTAAAAATCAACCTTGTCAGTTTAAGGATGCACAGATACCACTGACCTAAGATCAGTACTCATACTGAAACCGTTTCTCATTTATTACCTTTTAATAAACAGAGTCGGCTTAAAGACCCCGAGACGTATTTTCTCCATTAATTTCTCGAGTGAGCGATGGAGTCCTGCGTGAACAGGAAATTTTCTGCCAAAGTTGGAAAAGTTGTCGCAAGAGATTCCTGGATTTCTTTCCTTTTAACTGAGCTTTTCTTCCTGGTTTGAGGTTGCTGGGATTCAACTGATGACACGAATGTCTGTGCACCAATGAGATTTAAGCAACATTTCAATGAAAGTCATTTCCGTATTTATGAGTTTAGCCCTTTGTACGATGTAGCATCAATAATTCTAACCCAGGTGATAAATGTACCCTGTTATTTATGTCTCCAGGGGCTTTAAAGGAACAGCTTGTGGGAGACAGTTAGAAGGATTTAGCCCATGTCTTTATGCTAAATATGAAGGTACATCCAGCAGCCGCCGTTATGCTAAGCTAAGCTAATGGGCTGCTGCATGACATTTACTGTGCAGACATGAAAGTGGCATCGATCACCGTCTAACTCTCAGAAAGAAATATTATTCTCCATTATTTTCACCATTGATTAATTGCTGAGTCTGTGAAATGTCAAGAATTCCTGGTGCTGAGACCAAAAGAGAAACAGAAATCCTTTCGTTTGAGAAGCTGCAGAGAACATTTGGCACTTGTTTGCTTGAAAAATGACTGAAACATTTAACTGATTATGAAAAAACAGTTGCCGATTACTTTTCTGTCTTTTCTGTGATTGACTAATCGATTAAGTGACTAATAGTTTCCACTGTAAAACACAGCAGAAAAAGAAAAACAGCCTTTTAGCAACTTTTTCTTACGTTCCTTAAATGTGCGAATGGAGACACCGTATCCAACTCCTTGTAAAAAAAACCTCAAAAAGGGAACACTGATGTCGGGGTTTAGTATCAGGAGTAATTCTGTGACACCAAAGTCCAGTGGTATTAGTGCATCTTTAACTCCCGCTGCTGAAATCGAGGGGCTCGCTAACAAAATGATAATGCGGTGGCGATATCTTCAGAGGGAGGACAATCATAAAAGCAGCGGATAAAATGCCAGTGAACGAAAAGAAAACAATGTGTGATGTGATAACCAACTGTTCCTGTGGAGCTATTTCAAAGTGATTGTTAATTGGATTAATATATTTTTAAAATTATCATCAACCTTAAACGTTAGTGCGTAAAGCAAACCCAATATGGGTAAATTTATAGCAAAGTTGTTCTTTTTTTTCTTTTTTAAGATGTTCACACACACACACACACACACACACACACGCGCACACATTCAGTCAAACACGAAACAGCAACCTGCCGTCAGATCGCGTCGCATTTCGTCCTCAGCAAAGCTGCCGGTCAGCGCTCTGAAATCTCAGGAAAAATAATACTATTTAAAAAATCATACCAGGTCCTCGGACAGTGCAGGGCGGGAAAGTTATAACTGTAACCTGTAGCTGTAACTGACCGTCTGTTAAACCCCGCCCACCTTGGTTACTGTTGCTATGGCTGTCAATCTTTCTGTTCTCGTACGGCACATCATTCAGTTTATGATGACGACGGCGGCAGATTTGCCACCAAATTATTAGTACTTTTTTCAAACAACCGCCACTTTTTCATTTCAGACATAACTAGACAAAATCAGGTTCTGATTTCTGGCCAGCGACCGTAGATTCTGGCAGATTTTATCAGCTTTAGCTAGCTGGCCGCTTAAGCTAATGTTGGCTCCGCAGACCGTTTCGCAAATACCACCATCCTAGGTTTTGAAGAGCCAATGACGTGGGTTGCGGAGGCATTGTGGGACAGTTTGGGAACATTGCAGCAGAAGCCGCCATCAAACACGGCGAGATGGTTGAAAACATGGTCTCTGGCCGACTTCTTAATGTGTCCAGCTGGGTCGTTTTCAGTTGAGAATGTTGTGAAACTTAAAAATGCATTTGGCGGCTACATGATATCATGCTAACAGAATGAGGCTGAAGCTACATGTCCCAGGTTAAAACATCCTCATCCTCGCCAGCTGAAGACGTGGAAACGACATCGTTCTTTTATTGCAGTGTAGAGCTACTTAGTCCTACTGTTATAAGTACGATGAAGTTGTGACTAATGTGTTTGGCAGCCGTATCGGCTAACGTTGGCTGGAGTTGCTGGAGCGAACTCATTCAGCGTGCAGGACTGACTGCAACACAGTGGGGGAATACTACACAGCTAATATCCTAGTCATGGACAGTCCCAAAAACTTATGTTCTGGGTTCTGGGTTTCGGGTTTTAGAAAATGCTAAAATGTTCACTGCTTCCACTTGCTGAGAAATCCAAGAAATCGTTGCTAAGTTATGTTTTGACTGTGACTCCGACTGATGATTATTTTCATTATCAGTTAATCTGACGATTAATTTTCAATTAGTTGATTAACTGTTAAGTCTATGAAACGTTAAGAAAAAAGCCCGTCATACCCTTGCAGAGCCGAACGTTACGTCTCCAGATGTCTTGTTTTGTCCTCTCATTTGAGAGTCTGGAATCAGAGAATATTTGGCACTAATTTGCTACTTTTGCTTGAGACACTTATTCGGTCATTAAAATAGTCGGTGATTCACTTTCCTTCGATGTTTCGAACTGTTTCGGCTCCTGACTGAACAAACTCGTCCCCTTAGATTTTCCAACCAAACATCATTTTTCTGAACAAAAATAAACTTTGCCAAACAATTTCCTGTTGAAATGAGTCGGACCCACTACCGTTAATTATCGCTCATCATCACCGTTTTGTTGAAAATACCAAAAGAATACTTAAAAAAAACCCCGCCAGCACCCCAAAGCAGAACTCTCACACGAGAAGTTCAAACCAGCTTCCCCACACACACAACGGAAGGAAAAACAAAACAATAAAGGCAAATATATTACTGTAACGCTCCGTCGCATATCACAGCAAACTAAACCATCTCCTGAACGCAGCTGGTCAGACACTTCCACTTTACATATATTACATATTGCTGCATTAATGCTGACCGTCAGACATATTATCACATATGGTGGATAAACACAATGAATCATCCTCGGGTTCATCACCTCATTTGTACTGAACAGGTTTATCCTAACTGCCACTGACGTAGCTTAGCTAGCATTGTTCTTTGTTTCCATTGTATGCATCCATTTGCAAAATTCCTCTTATTTGCTGACGATGGTTTTCTCTTCTGCCGTTTCTTGTTCAGTTGATACCGTGCGATTTTTAAAATGCTGTTTTAAGTTTTTTTATCGTTATTTTCCATGGACCCCGGGAAGACTAGCAAGCGAGCGCTTGCGGAAGCTAAATCAGTCTGAGTCCAGGTTTTAAGAAAACTCCCTCACTGTCCTCTATAAACCCAGGGAAGTTCCACTACAGGAGTAACACACTTGTTCTGTACACATTCGTTTAGCAGACAGTGTTGTTGATCAGGGCAGAGCAGTTTTGAGACAGGTTGAAAAACGACTCGACTTTATCAGCAGTTCTGGACTTTAAGGGCAACAAGCACCTACAGCTCATTAATCATTTTGAGTTTGGACAAGAAAAAAAAAAAAAAGTGCAAATTAAATATCAGGCCAAGCTCCATGGGTTCTGGTGCAGACAGAAACCTTGTATCTCGGGAAAAACTACTACGCTCTTGCCTGATCTGTGTGTTTGAACAAACACACACCATCAAAGTTTTGAACTATGAAGCATTCAGACATTTGGGATTATTCTCACTAACAGAGTAGTTCCACCAATCAGAAGCTCTAAAGCTCCATGATTAACATGCTGTATCTCGTTTGTTTGATGCTCAGGAGCTGGATGATTTTCCAGTTTTCTACTACTTCAGCACGTAATCCTCTGTAAAAACTGTGAATCGGTGTTTTCACACTTTGGTTTTGTAGGGATTAAACAAACGAGGTGCGACGCGTTAATAAGTGAGCTCTAGAGGAGCTGGTAGGGGGATTTTGTTCGCTTTGGACAGAACCAGACCCCTTGTTTCCAGTCGTTACGCTGTAGTGTCAAATTTAACTGACAGATACAATATTGGCACTAATCTTCTCGTTTAGCTCGCGGCATGAAGATGACCTTTTCCCAAAATGATGAACAGTTCTTTTAAAACATTAATACTTGAGCTACGAGGAGTTCATCTGTGAACAGTGTGATGCAGTTGGAGCTTCTCATTTGGCACAAACACAACATGAATAGACAAATATCAAAAACCTTATCAAAACTTAAACCAGTACCATTATCTGCCACTCAACGGTGAATACAGTGAGATTCTCTTAACTCTTATTTACCCTGATTTTTCTCTACTGGACTTTCTGTCAGTACTAACAGAGGGGGGCGTTCCTCAGAGTTCGACCTCTAGGCGTCAGTGTTGCCGTTCTCCTCCGGCTGCAGCTGCTCCTTTTCAGTGCAGTCCTCCTGGGGGGGGCGGACTCTCTTAAAGAAACCCAACTGAGGAAGAGGAGAAGAAGAAGAGGAGGGGGGAAATCATTGCAGTCACATTTTAATCCTGCAGGTAAACGTGACAAACCTGTAATCTAACTAATATTTAACAGCGTAATCCAGCGATTTAGTATCATACTTCTGTAAAGTTGGGACTGGTGAGAGTCTGAAGAAAGATTAAATAAAGGAATAAACTTCTCCTTATTACTCGCAACAGAGAATAAATCGTTGCCACACGGCGGCTAAGCACAGGACAACACTCAGCCAGAGCCATTAGGAACCATCTACAGAGACCAGAGGGACAAGGAGTCCTGCTAGAGAGGGTCTGGTCCCCACAGGGTCCTGATCTCAACTTCATGGAGTCAGTCTGGGATCACGTGAAGAGACAGAAGACACTGACACGGCCTAAATCCACAGAAGAACTGTGTCAGCTTCTCCAAGATGCTGGAACAAACTACCTGACAACAACCTGAAAAACTGTGTCCAGGTGGACCGAGGAGAACTGGTGCTGGTTTAAAGGTAAAGGGGGGGTCACAGCAAATACTAGTCTGATTTAAGTTTTTGGACGAAACGCTAATCTAAATCAAGTTTCCAATATCTTTAATCAGAACAGCTTGTCTGAGATCAGTTGTATAGTTTGTGCCCCTTCTGTACTCGTTTTCAGTCTGGACTAAACAGAGGAGGAGCTGGGGGGGTCGCATGAGCCCTGAGTGCACTGAGTGCATGAAGACCACAGCAGTGACAAACGCTGCCATAAAAAAAAAAGAACCTCCACAACCTCGGGTCAACATGTCGTCCAGATGGACCCTGTACATGTGTAAACCTCATTATCCTCATGCCTCACTTACACTGAGAGAAAAGAAATTTATTGATGGCAGATCAACAAAGCGTTTGCTCCTCACCTTGTACATGATGAAGATGAGCAGCGCCAGCAGCAGCAGTCCTGCCAGTACAGCCAGAGCCACCACCCAGCCTGGCACCGGCGTAAGGGGGTCCGCCACCCACATCACCGACACGCTCACCTGAAAACACACACTCACCTTTAAACACTGACACTGTTTCAGTGTGGGCTGCATGACGAGAAACAGAAACTAAAAACACGTTGAAACACTTCGCAGAGGCAGAAGATTTTTTAATGTAACATCTAACATTTGCCTTTTACTGAAATGGAAAGAGGAGAGACGTGTGAACGTTTTTAGTATTTTAGTGACTGTATCATCTGCATAATGGTTAATATTGACTGTAAGTAAGCGCTAGCAGTGGCGGTCCCAGACATCCCAGTATGGAAACAGGTCATCTTACCTTTGTTTGACTCTTTTAGTGTGTTTTATTTTGTCGGTGTTGTGTTTCAGCATGTCCATGTGGACCAGTGTGTTATTGTGAGGGTTGTTTTATGACTGTTGTATTGTCTACGGCAGCCTCCACCGATGTGTGTCCACAGGAGGAGTCAGAGTTGGTGACAAAGACGTTAATAAACACTTTGCCATTAAATGTTTCCGTTCACTGAAATGAATTAATTGAACATTTTGCTGTTTTAAATGCTGGTGTGACCAGACCTTTACGACTCTGTGGCACTGACCCGCTGAGGTTTATTTCACCACCACCATCAATGGGTGTATAATGTATAATAAGCTTCATTTCCCTGACCATCAGTGTTAGAACGCCCTAATGTCAGGCCTGAAGATCAGAAGATCAACACTCAGCAAGAGCCCTACTCTAGAAACATCACATTTAGTTGTAGAAGCGCTGGAGTTATTCACTTTGTGCTCTCTTCAAGTCATTGTTCTACTGTATGCTAATGCCTCTGTTTTGTGTTGTGTGTGTGTGTGTGTGTGTGTGTGTGTGTGTGTGTGTGTGTGTGTGTGTGTGTGTGTGTGTGTGTGTGTGTGTGTGTGTGTGTGTGTGTGTCTTACAGTGGTGCTATTGGAAGGTAGCTCTGACACCAGGTTCTTGTACGGCATCTCGATGACACTGAAAGAGGCTGTAGATCGAACCATATATGAACGATTTTGATTCTCAGTCTGAAAAGAAAAACAAAAGAGTCACACGTCTGACAAATCTCTGATCCATCACAGGAATCTAACCACTGAGGAATAAAACGTGTCCAAGAGTGTACGGACAGAGCTGAAGAAGACTTTTCTAGCCACCATAAATTGTAGCTTATACTACATGTGTCAGTGTGGGGGTTTTCACAATCTGACACTGTGGGTCCACTTCAGACAACCGCATTTTGTTTTTCTTTAGCCTTTATCTGTTTCCATTCAGTCAAACTGTCCCATTAAAGCTGGTGAATCATCGGTGATAGGCTCCTGTCTGTACAACTGTCACTGGATCACTGTGATACTGAAGGAAACTTATAAACAGCAGGATTCTGAAGGAAGTTCTGCAGCTATAAGGAGCATCTTTTTCCTATGATGTCGAAGCACATTTACAGACATCAGGGATAATGATGTCCTCAGGAAGCACGAGACCCACTGAGTCTAAAAATGTGTGTATCGTGTGTGTGTTCAGGTTTGACTGAGTAAAGACTCTGAGGAGGAGGAGGAAGATTTTTTATGCAACTTGTGTTAACCGGGTTCAGTGGATTAATCTGAATACAAATGAATCCGGGCACTTTTTCCCAACAGCATGTTAAGACTAGGATGATTGTAAAATCCATCCTGTGAAGCTTTTTAAAGAGTGACTGACGAAAAGCAGACAGCTCTCACATTTGAGAGCATAGAACCATCAAATATTTGTCACTTTCGCTTGAAAAGTGACTTTAAACGATTAACTGATTATCAAATAGTTGCTGATTCATTTTCTGTTGATGGGCTACAGACACTTAAACACACCACAGTGCTTAAAGCGTATTGAGGATTCACTTCTGCACCTTCAGATGTTGAGAAGCTCTTAAAGGTGCATTTGACGTTTTTGTACAAACTCTCTTAAATTCTAAGATTGATTGTTATCAGGAAACTGGGGCCCGATGTTTTCACCAAATTCTGGCTAATTATTCCAAAAAAACTGTGATTAAAAACAAATGTTTTTTTTGGAAATAATTCACAGCGGTGTTTACCCTGAGGAAGTTGTTGACAGCCAGTCTGGAGTAGATGAAGAGGATGGCGTTCTTCGTCCTCTCAAGACGACCGACCTGACATTTCAGCTGCAGACACTCTGCTGAGCTGCAGTCCTGCACACACGCACACACACGCACACAGAGTTATCGAGATAGAGTTTCCTCACAGACTGATAGATGCACTAATCAACGATAGTTAAATAGTTAAAACACTCAGTTGTAATGAAATAGCTGCAGATTCTTTTTAGTATTTGATACAGTACAGATGAACATCAGTAATTACAGTATTGATGTATACATACATATACACATAGAGCAGCAGCTGAGAATCAAATGTGGTGTGTGTGTGTGTACCAGTGTTTGCAGGTCGTTCTGTGTGTCTCTTGACTCCAGGTCTCTTTTGCGAACGTGGTGCCTGTTTCGTCCCTCAGTCTCTCGCTCTCTGGGTGGGACGACGCTGGTGTTCTTCTGTGAGGTCAAGGGGTTCTGACACAGACACACACACACACACACACACACACACACACACACACACACACACACACACACACACACACACATATTATTACTCCCCAGTGAGGTATCAAATGAAAGTTTGATTTTTAAAACAGAAATGCAGATAACTACGTATAAAATGGTTTCAGTTTTTCAGCTTAGGTGGTGGTAGAACAACAACAACAACCAAAGCCCCTCACGAGGCTGCATGAGGATTCAACAGGGAGAAAACTGAACTGGAATCTGCCTCCAGTGAAAGTTGAAAGTTCAGCGACACGGTGATCAGTCATCAAAGATCCCGTTGATAAGCTGAGGAGATTTGTTGATTTCAGCGTCTTTCTGTGGATGCCGGGCGCGTGTGTGCATGTCTGTCTGCGTGTGTGTGTTTCTCACCGACACATTGAGCGGGTTGATCTCTGTGTCGGTGGTACAGTTGATGGGTCCCTCCGTCTCGTAGCTTGTGATGTAGAGCAGAGAGCCGTTCTTAAACTGGTACGGCCACTCGACCACCAGAGCCGCTTTACTGAAGGTACTGGGCCCGTTGTTCAGGAGCTGAGGGCGAAGGGCGGGAACGAAGGACACGCGCATAAGGATGATGAACACAAACGGATTAGCCCGCCCTCCCATTGATAAAAAAATGGGTGGACAAACTAATGGAAACACAACACAGTTTACCAGCAGCACAAACTACAGCCTCCAACACGATCAGGTGAATCTGCATCTGAACCCACATCCATATATACAGTGAATGTGTGTGTGTGTGTGCGCGTGTACCTCGTAGACATGAACTATTTGTGGACCGATGTCGTCTCCAACCACAGGAGGCACTCTAGGTTTCCAATTGGCGATGGGAAGCAGCACCTGACCAGGGGACGACGACCTGGGAAGACAACACACACACACACACACACACGTTTTTTTTTTCACGGTGTAAGCTACAGCCATCGTTGTATAAAACTTTTAGAGATAATATGAAGTTGTGAAGTTGCATTTTACGAATTCATAGATAAACCAGAACAGTAAGGGCGCAGTCAAACGTCTGTTTTGTTTTTTTTGTTTCATTCACTCATTTAAGATTCACTTCTTACACCTACAGTAACTGATTTAAGGCCAAACATATAACACTGACATATTACTGTAAAACTTGCTCTCAGACAGCAGCTAATTTCCACATTCAGCAGTTACAGAGCAGCTTGATCCCTCATCTGTGGGCGGCTGTAGGTAGAGCGGGTCGTCCACTAACCGGAAGGTCAGTGGTTTGATCCCTGCACCTCCAGATACTGGACCCCAGATTGCCCCAGGTGGCTGTGACATCAGTACATCAGTGCGATGATGGGTTACCATGCATCTGGATCTGGTGTTTGTGTCACGTGATATGTCTAGGTCCAGTACTCCCTCTCTTTTAACTCTGGTTTTGGTCTCCACCAGCTCCTGAGGGAAACATCTGGTTCTTCAGCTGCTAAATGCTCCACCAGCTCCACCAGCTGGTCTCTGACTGGGTCTGACTGCTGTTTGCTGCTGAGCAGGCGGTGGACAGAGGCTTTTTACAGCTGTTTCTCTGAAAACGTCTGCCTGCGGTTTTTGTAACTTAACATACATAAGGTAACGCCTCTTGAGGGAAGCTCTTCCGTGTTCAGACTCTTCCAGTGTCGAAAAATGACTTCACAAACAAGCTTTAGAGTAGCGTCACTCCTCTGACAGCGTCTGTGCAGTTCAGGCGGTTTAAATACCAGATCTGA
The DNA here is from genome assembly GCF_016859285.1 of Xiphias gladius. Taxonomy (NCBI): domain Eukaryota; kingdom Metazoa; phylum Chordata; class Actinopteri; order Istiophoriformes; family Xiphiidae; genus Xiphias; species Xiphias gladius. The sequence goes on along the minus strand of NC_053415.1, from coordinate 27,712,086 downwards.
CTGTGTAGTGCCTGTTCCTTATCTGCATCTCTGCTTCCTCTGGTTGGCGTAAGGCAGAGGAAAACATGCCATCATATGCCTTGTGATGTGTGTGATGTATGTGAGTAATGAGAGAATGAGCACGGTCACATGTGTGATGTAGTGCATGTCCGTTACCTACTCATTGTGCTGGGAAATAAGACAATAGTTATCACAAAATTAAGATTCAGCTGATAATTTTCTGTAACGTCATTGCTACCATAGAAACCTTTCACATGCAAGTGGTCATGTGATCCGTTGTTATTATAAAAATAGAGATTATAGACACTTTAAGGCTTTAATGATAATTTCTTTAGCAAAAAGGCAAACACCATACCATCAAATATTGTAATGGAAAAGTTCACAAAAAGTTTTTTACAGAATGTTCAGATGTACAGTCAGGATCTACAGCACTTTAAAGTGTGTGTGTGTGTGTGTGTGTGTGTGTGTGTGTGTGTGTGTGTGTATTACCCTCTGATGGAGACTTTAGCGAGGATTGCCAGCTTGGTGATGCTGGAAACTCGAGGACTGGTGTTGTCAAACTGGTTAGAGCTAAAAACACAGAGTGTAAACCCGGATATCATTTAATTGTCTCCACGTGATAAAAAAAACTAAACAACAAATAAAACAAAATGTATGAAAAAACAGAAACTTTAAATCGATGGATGTGAGGTTCTGTTGCTGCTATACTAGAAGCGGCCACAGGGTGGCGCTGCTGCCTCTGACTTGACGGAGAGGAAACAGACAAACTGAAAAAGTTCCTAGGGTCACATTTAGGATTCATCCGATAGAGAAGTTAACTGTATCTACAGAAAGATTTACATTTTTCAAAACAGATGGAAAATATTTTACACAGTTCTGGCTTTAATGCCAAAGATGTATGAGGATTTTAGACTATTTTAAAGGTAGGACTGAATAAACTGAGATAAGGCTTCAGGAAACACCAGCAGCTTTAGTATTCACTGAGGTCAACAGGTCAAACCCCCACATTTAGACGTTTGACTTTAAAGGTCCCTGACATGTAGGGGCACTCTTAAACCTGATCGAAGGTTTAATCCTCGTCCTGGGAACTGCTCTCTGGAGTTTTGTTTTAAAATATTGACAATATTTATGGCAAAGAAAAATCCTACAAAACAGGCGTTGGTTCAGTGTACCTTAGTGATTTCTTTAACCTCCAACAACTGCAATGGATTGTGTTTAATCCCCAAAAACTACACACACAAACACACACTGACAGTCAGGATTCTTTCGGGCTTAAGCAGAGCCTGAACTCAGTGGTTCCTGGACGAACCCCAAACAGCTGCACTAGACGGGCTCAGTAATGACTGAATACACAGACATTTAGGTACATAATGGCCATAAATATAGAACCCTCTGCCCTCAGTAAGTTCAAACACAGACGAGTCTTGTGAGGAGGAACCTAAAAACAGACAGGTTGGGCTTGAACATCCACAAAATGCCAGACTTCGTGCCAACCTGCCTTCGATAACTAACTGCGGCTCCAGGGCTCTCAAACACGTTAACAGGTGGAGGAAGCACGCGTTTATGGCGGCGAGTGCGTTTTGGCCTGAGCTAACCCCCAACACCGGGAACCAGTTTTAGTGGAAATACCTAGTGATGCCCACTGATTAATAATTATGTATTTTTTTTCATTACATCACTTTATATTCATTTAGCAAGAGCTATTCTCCAGAGTGACTTAAATGTACTTATGCACATTCCATGTCCACAGGAACAAGAGTTTGATATAGAGCCCCAACAATAAGTCAATCAACAGAAAATTCATCAGCAACTATTCTGGAAAAGGGAAGAAATCACATCTGGAGCTTCTCAAAAGTGAGAATGTGCTCTTTTTATCATTTTTATGAGACAGCAACCAGAACATCTTTTGGTTTTGGACTGTTGGGTGAAACAAAACAAGACGTTTAAAAAAGTCACCTTTGACTTTAAGAAATTGTGAAGGATGGTTTTTTAATGTTTTTTTTAACGTTTTATAGACAAAACATTTATCAAGCCATTAACAGTCAGATCAATCAATGAGAAATAATGGTTAGTTGTAGTCCCAGTTTAATAAACTCAACACCTGCAACACTGCATCTCTTCCCAACACTCCAACCCACGCAGTGCTCCTGAAAACACTTTTAAAAACCAATGAATCTGCCGTCCGCTAGCAGTGTGTGTCAGAGAGCTGACGAGGACTGAGCTGTCAGACTGTAACCAGAGGCCACTGAAACCTATCATTAACATACCTCTCTCTATCTGCCCCCCTCTCTCCCTCCCACAGAAACACTAACACGCACAGATTGACTGGGAGGAAAGTAAAGACTGACGGAGATCTTTGTGGCTGTACGGAGCCGCGAGCTGCTTCCTGGTTTTTGCCATCCAAGTGAGCGCTGGCACAAAAACAGCTCTGCCGTGATGAATGCTGATGCGACGACTGCTTACAGGCTGTTCGCACGTTCAGACTCCAAGCAGCAGCTCTCTCTTCCCTCTATCCAGCTGAAGCTTACAGATCTGTGTCGCTGAGCACATGACTGAACAACCACGTCGTCGTCAGAGGAAATTTGCCCAAAGTTGAATCTTTCAGAGTACCTCCACAGTAAGATGGTTAAAGTTATAAACTCGGCCTTCTCTCTGTTTCAGCCCTTCACCCAGAACAAAACAGAGTTTCTTTCCCTCAACAACTGAGCCAGAGTAGACAGATCTTAAGAGGCTGGCTCGGTGGTTCAGTGTACGGGGGAGAACAATGCTGTCGCCGCTCAGTGAAGGGTGGAGCTGTGTGTCCCGCTAAAGTTAAGAACAACCTTCTGTTGTCTCTGACTTGCTCAGCGATCAGACATTTTATACGTCCATATACCCGCTCGCACGGCACTAGTGTTCTCATTAATCTGTGTTTGTGTGGATTTTATCAGACGACGTCGCGACCATGAAATAATGATGTTATCAGCCGGCTGTCTGGCTCGCTCCTCTCCAGCTGTTGGCTGTGATGCAGTTTTATTGCTAGTGAACTGAAAAGAGGAGGAAGAGGAAGAGATTTAACAGTTTCGATGTTGTTCAGGTGTCTCAATGTGGACCGAGTTCTCTTTTACGTACCAGTGTGGACACAAATCCTTGTCACACAACAATAGACGGCTTAGTGGAGACGTAGTTTGAAAAGCACAGCTTCCTCGTTCATTCTAATGAGAGTGCTGATGCAGACGTCTCCATCAAAAACACAGAGCTGTGATTCAACTTCAGCCTCATCTGACCCGGTGCTGCCAAACACATATGAGCCAACGCACATTCCCGGCAGATGACTTCATAACCACAACGGTGTAATTCCACTGTTGACCTCGCGATCATGGAGGTGGAGAATTAAATGACCGGCTCCACCGTAACCTTCTTAGAGCATTATAAACGGCTGCGCTTCGTTTTGGTGTCTGGTGAACTTTGACGTTCACGGATCTGTTACTCAAACTGCACTTGCTGGATCATATTTCATCGTCTCACTGGTACCTGAGACAACAGGCACACACCAGCACAGCCCCCTTTGTTTGTAAAGCAGGGCAGTTTTCAGTCTGAACCGTTGCACCTGCAAGCGGGATCATTCCTTGCTTGGACGCTATCGTTTCCTATTTTAAACCCTTCACTCTCTTTATTTACAGGCTTTCAGCAGAGTCACTGCATGTCTTGGCCAGACATGTCATTCATATTATATTGCACTGATAAAGATAAAATTGATGGATTTTGTCACGCCTATCATTTTTCTTTTCCTGCTTCTACTTGGGGTAACCATGTTCTAAGTTTTGAAATTACAGTTCCGAGGATTCAATATACTGTTACCGCAGAGTCTGTGAGTTACACTGTGGGCTATAACTTGAGCCCCGTCTTTTATCTGTTTCCATTCAGTCAAATTGTCCCGTTAAAAGTTGCTGAATCAGCTGTGATCAGCTCTTGTTCTCAGTTTAGCCGTGGACATACAGACAACCGTCACTGGGTCACTGTGACACTGAAGGAAACTTAAAAACAGTAAGATTCTGAATGAAGTCCTGCAGCGTCTGATTTCTAAGTGGATTTCTGGACCTTTATTCTGGAGGGACATCAGAGATAATGACGTCCTCGGGAAGTGGACGTCACACTGAATGTAAAAATATGTGTTTCGTGTCTATGTGTTCAGATCTGACTGAGTCATGACGCCAAGAAGAAGGAGCGTTCGGGCCTCCTCTGGCGTGAGTGGTTGATCGAACACTGTCAAAATGGCTGTTACGCCAGATAAGGTGAGATCTTCTGATATAACGAGTGAATGCTGGACAAAGACAGACAACAGACAGGACCGCACCTGACTATCTGCAGGTCAAACTTAACAGACGTGTCCTCCTCCGACAGCTGGTGCACGCTGAACCTCAACTCTGCCAGCACCTGGCCAATCACAGCATGGGAGAAGAGACAGAAAAAGGGCCAATCAGAAAGCAGGGAGGGACAGGAAAACGTGGAGGAGCTGTGTGCCATCGTTATTGGAAAAGAAACAAGCGTCGGTTAGCGTTTTACTGCCAATGTTTACTAATCAGAAACATTCGCAACGATTTCGTTCTACAGGCAGAAAGACACAACACTCCCCCAACAAGAGATATCTTGAACACATTTTCTAACAGTCTACAACACATTACTAATTCAATATCATTAAATTTGACATTAACAGTAATATGTTAAGTTCAAGTTCTGTTAATTTGAGGGCAAAGTCATCTTCAACATGTGATTCCTGCTGTTCACAATCCACAGCGACTCGTTTCCGTTTTAACAATCATTTCCTTTGCTTCTTTACTGTTAACTCTACAGTTTCAGTCAAAACTGAGCTTCCCACAAATGTGCCAGAGAAGCCCCCAAACGCCCAGAAAGCAGCATGAGCATTCCTGCTGCTACAGTCACGTGATCACTGACCTTGGTTCCTCCCTTCATGGGGTTTCCCAGGTCACACACCACCATCTTGGTCTGGTTTTCCTTCTTGTAAGCACAGGACAGCCTGGTGAGGGTCTGTAAAACAATACAATACAACACTCATCATTTCACAGCCAGAATGTAACATCGCGGTTTTGTCTCTTACAGCCCACAGAACTGGACTGGGTTTGTTAGGGTTCGAACTGAGAGCCAGAGATTTCCTGGGATCTGCAGGAACCTGCACGAACTTGTGTACAGAAGACTATCACCTGAAACCAAGACACCTTCTCCAGACCTAGTTGGGACCTAACCACCTAACTGTCGTAGCCATGTTCCAGCCTTGAACTGCTGTAATTACAGTCACATAACTGGGTCGTCTTTTAATCCAATGGTGTCTGGTTGACAACTTTCAGGCTTTTCGAGTGAGCTAACCGCCTCCAGGCTCTCCCACCACCTAATCAACTAAGAGGAGGCAATAACAGCGCTCCTTGAAAGTATGCATTTCCTGGTTTCTTACGACAGGGGTGGACACCCCAGCTATCTGGTAGTATGCCGCCCCCTGTTTGTTTGGAGTATGAATTCGACGGTTGGCCAGTTCTTACACATTAGTCCCTTTAACCTCATTAATAATTAAAATGTTCAAACAGGCGACGGAATCACAATCAGGATCTAACAGTAATTTACATTCACCAGAAGATAAAGCTGTCAGACACAGATTCCACGTTCACACAGTGAAATCATGGCAGCCGTTCTCAGGATGAGTCGTGAGCTCCACCAGAGCTGCTGGGGCTTTTTTATTTTCAGCAGACTTCAGCCAATGGGCAGCGTGTTTCTTCCACCTCAAACGAAAACAACTGCTGTGACACTACCATAAGGAGTGTGAAAGAAGAGCACCATATATTAAAATAAACGGAATTCTGTGATTAGTTATCTGACGTTCTGTGGTTAAAATCAAGTTTAATTTATAGCGAGAATTTTCACGAATCCTGGTAGAATGTGACATTTCCTCAGGTTTAATATTTTTAAGGTCATTAGAAATCCTTCATCCCTTGTTGGCTGCACGACTGTTTCATGAGCTAAAACTGAATCTCCATGTAACAGCATGTGTCACTTGTTGGAATATGTTATATGTTATATCTTTGTAGTTCCCACGGCTGCATCACTTGGGTCTCAGATTGTTGTTCGACTAACAACCCAAAGGCATTCGGTTTAAAATTATATCAAACGCAGATAAAAAGCAGCAAATCTGTACATTTGAAAGAACAGAATCAGAGAATATTTGCCATTTTTGCTTGATTAAAAATCTGTAACGATTATTTGCTTGTCAAAATTGTCGCAGATTAATTTTCTGTTAATTGGCTAATGGAGTAATTGTTTCAGCTCTACACGGATAAGATTTTTTTTGCATGTCTCAGACTCGGCTGCTTGTATTTAAACAACATCTAATCTTTGAGAACTGTGGGTCCTTCAGTTGAATTTGAGCTATATTTCTCAAAGCAAAGTAGCAAAGAAGGGATTGTTTTGGTATCTGTACGGACACTGTGGAGCTGTCTAGCGACCAGTATTAGAAACTTGACCTGATACCCAGCTCTGGGTGAGAGAGACGGTACCTCACTGCGGACGACCCCGGTGAAGTCGGCCTGCTGTGGAGGGTAGACGTGGAGTTCGGCCTCGTAGGCTCCCTCGCCCTGGTTCTCAGCACTGATCTCCAGGGTCAGAGCGTTATCGTCGCCGATGTAGATCTGCTCGCGGTCGCTGCAGCAAAAGCAGAATCCCAATGGTAGCATGAGCCAAATCCCGTTTTTTATTTCAGCCTAACTTATGTTCTTTTTTGAAGGCAAAAAACAGAAAAATAAAATAGAAAAAGTAAACAAAGATAATGCAATTTGTTGGCTTTTCCCTAAAAAAAAAGGTGAATATTACACAAATTACCAGCAAGGAGAAACAAAGACCTTTCTGTTCTCACTCAGAATTTTAATCACAATATGACCTGGTTTAAACTTGACATGGCTAACACCATCCATGCAGACTGCAGTAATGAACAGTGTCCCACCTCTTCACTGACAACCTCAGGTCGGGTTTACAGATGTTGTCTTCTCCACAGTCCAACAGGATGTGAGCCTGAGGGAAGGAGGGAAGGAGGGAAGGAAGAAACGGAGTAAAGGAAGTAGGATGGAAGGAAAAGCAACACAGAGAAAGATATATAAGATCAGTGGTTGAATCCTGAACGTTCAGACGCTAAATGCAGTGGTCCCATCTAACATGCGGCCTTTCTCATGGAAACATCTGAATTCTGTCAGTCTCAACATTAGTGTGACATCTGAGCTTACAGAACACACACACACACTCAGGGATACACACGCGCACGGCGGAGTTACCTGCTTGGTGACGTTGGACGGGGCCGACATGTCGAGGATGGGCAGCAGTCCGGTTCGGTCTGCAGCCTGCTGGTAGTCCAGACTGTACTCCATCGCCACGGAGATGGGAGTGATCTTATCCCGAAACTCGCGGTCGTCCTGAGAGACAGAGAGACATTAGTGCAGATTTCAACTCTGTCTCTGAGGAGGTGAAACTCCGCGTCGCTGCCGCTGGTTCAACTTCAGAGGAGAGATCGAGGCCACTCTCACCAGTCTGTGTCGGCTGCATCGGTGTTTGAAGATTAATGTTTGATTTAAAATTGTACACTTGTGTATATTTACGCCCTTTTTTCTCGATCGGCTTCAAGGTGCCACGTGGAGTTTTACTTGTGAACAAGCAGTAATTTACAGTTTCGTTTCTCACTGAGATGAAAGACTAAATCTTACATTTTTCTGTGAGTTTGATCGCGTTTAAAGTCGGATTCACTAAACTCTCTTCGCTGCACAAGCTTGTCATAAGTCAGACTGGTGAATGTTACCGGTCTGTGAAGAGGTGTGCGTTCTAAAGTGACCGCGCAAGACTGCTCACTCTGCTCTGTCTGTGGGAAAGGTTCTTTCACAAAATTGTTTCCAACGAGTAAAAAGAAGAATTTCACGCTGCAGAGCTTCAAGTCCTGCCGTCAGAAATCGGCAGACAACAACAACAGCAGCAGCCACCAATGATTGGATAACATTAACAGCAGCGGTGCTAACAACGCGTCATCAGAGCCGAGCTGAACGGTGACAGAAATGAAAAGGGGATGGTTAGAAGCTGAGAAACGTCTTTTTGTAGCAAAACAATCCATGAGGATGAGGAGAGGTGGTCATGTGATAATGATAATATTCCAGCCCACAGCAGGTGATGTTACACTGTCAGGTGTATGAACAGAGGGGGATCCTGGGGAGAGACCTGCAGAAAGACCCTGAGGCAGCGAGAGGAGGGAGACAACTTTCCTGGTAACTAATAAACTGTAGAAGTGGGTGAAATATGCCAATAAAATCATAAAATCTAGAAGAAAAAACCAACAACAACTCTGAGTAAATCGGCAGCTGTGATGATGATACGAGAAAATTTATGAAACGTAGTTAGATATTTTGCTCTGGTTAGGTGTGGTATGATATTTAGACTCCAAATCCATTCAGATGAAGAATTATGACTCTAAAGTCAAACTGTGGCGACAGCCGGTCGAGACCCCACCACTCAGGATTTCTGTTTGTACATATGGGAAAAGTGAGGAATGCCCCGACTTTTCTTGAATCGCTCGTAGCTTCCACTTAAGAACAAATCTGTTTGTACAAGTGGTTCTTTTGCCTGAGGCCCGGCGTGTTTCTCCTCCAGGCCTAACAAACACACTGAAAATATTTCCTTCCTCATAAAACAATTGCGAACAGGATGATTCTGAACATCAGCTTAGCAGTCTCCCTCCTTCCAGTGGATCAGTGAAATAGCATGAACTCACCGTCAGGAATGTGCATCGCATCGACCGCATGACATGGGACCTGCTCATCAAAACAAGGCTCAAAAACTCCACAGGGCGCCTTTAACACATTTTTTCTTGTATGTGTATTTTTAGTTATGCTTCAAATACCTTTACCACAAAATTTTAATCAATTTTGAAGGATCCAATGCAAAAACGTTGATGAGTGTTTGCCTTAAATCCAAATATCAGCCGTCGTGTTATTGGATATTTTGCTTCGACCCGAAGAAAAGCAGCTTCAACACGTTTTCATTATCAGATGAAGTTTTTAAGTAGCTGTGGGGGCATTATGATGCTAAGATGCAACTTCAACACAAAAAAATAACAAGATATTGATTTCTCAGGTAACGTTCAACTTCTGCCGGTTGATCTTCAGTGTGTAGTCAAACCACGGGAAAACACTCGCTGCCCGGATGCTAGGATGTCAATTTTAAAGGTTTTTTTAAGCTTTAATTTGAAGACTACATGATCTGTTGTTACTGGTACAACACGTAAACCACCCATTTTAAGTGTTGATCTCTAAAAAATACCATCTGATGCACCTTTCACGGGCACAAATGCGTCAGCCACGCAGTCATTTGCGTTCCTCACCCTCAGGAAGACGGGCTGCTCCTCGCAGGTCGGGCCTTTGCCGTTGGACACCGTCATGTTCTTGGAGTACTGAAAGGTCCGACTGTGCAGGAACAGGACGCGTTTCGTCGTCTCCTTCTGCTTCAGACGGTCCAACATGAGGTCCACGCGGAAATCTGGAAGCAGCGATCAGGACAGAAACCGAGAGCCGCTTAATGAAGTGCTCTTCAAGCTACAGAACCACAACCTGATAATTATCCACACACACACACACACACACACACTAAAGCCTCTCTTGTTCTGTTGGGGGGGGGGGGCTGGCATGAAACTGGTGGTGTTTTACTCACTGAGAGTAGCTGGAGCTCCGCGGCCACTGGCCCTCAGACAGTACTTCACCTTAAAACTGGAAAACACACACTAAGAGTTAGGTACAACACTCAGCTGTGAAAGAGAGAGACGTCAGATTTATATGACAGGAATGCATTTCACACATTTTGAATGAAACAGTCATTTTCTTCAGTGCTCTTCAGTATGTTCTGGAAGGCGAGAAGCTATTTCACTGGGTAAAGGGCCAGCACTAGGTCGTGCTTTGACCATGACCAGACCGTGGTCTCCAGGCAGGCATTCATTAAAGGAGTAGTTCAACATTTGGACTTGGCTCTTCTCATCTAACTCTTAGCGAGAAAGTGAATATGAGTATTTCCAAAAATGTCCAACTATTCCTTTAATACGATTAAAAGTCCTCTAAACCTGTCCCTCTGCTTCGGTCCGGACTGGCAGCCATGTTTTCCTCGGTTTGGCCTTGCACATGGTCAAAGACAGGGTTGCCCCGGGCGCCCCTTCCTGTCTGCTATGGCTCGGGAACGTACGGCTCAAAATGTCTGAGGGTCTTCAGGCGATCGACCACTAACCACGTGGAACTCCAAACATTCCATCTCTCTTTTTGCGGATGATATTTTGATCGCTGCAAAACGTTGCCAACCCGTCCAGTCAAGTCAATATATTTATAGAGAACATTTAAAAACGTTGACCGAATTGCTTTACGGAGAGATGAAATGATGGGATCGTTTGACTGATGATTACAATCGAACAAAAACACAGACATAAAGAAGAGGATGTAAGTTACAACAGGTGCATCGTACTTCCATTTTACCTCTCAATTTGTTTTATCTTGTAAAATAATTCAGTGAACTATGCAAGCAAAAAAGTTTGGGAACCACTGCTCCACCCCGTCTTTAAGAGCTCATGAAAATCATCAAAGTATCTATCGGGTCATCAATAAATGGTTAAATACGCTCCTCTGGTTTTTTGCTATCAATGTAAGTAAAAGTACCTGCAAGCAACAAAGGCACCTGATGACACGATGGAGGCCGAAATTATGGTTGTGGTTCAATTCATTGTGCAGCACCATTTTAAATTTGACAAATCCTAGCTGGGAAACAGAGTGGGTGATGATGTAAAATAACTCAATTCAATTCAACTTTATCTATACAGCGCTAAATCATAACGGAGGTCATCTCAGGGCTCTTTTCAAGGTGAGCAGGTCTGGACCGGACTCCGTATTTTTATGAGATGCGGTGGTGTAAAACCAATCTGGACAGATCAAATGTGACCGTCCCAGGGGAAATATGTGAGAGCTCACCAGGACACGGGCGTGCTGGTTCCAAGAAGTGTGCAGGTCTTGTCCTCCGGGTTGATGATCTGAGGTGTCATGTCTAACGTGGCGTTCACACTGATGACTGGTCGAGCTCTGACACACACACGCACACACACACACACACACACACACACACACACACACACACACACACACACACACACACACACACACACAGTTACATAACACAACAACGTTATTAATGTGTGTGAGCACAAGATGAGTCTCATGATCTTCATGATTCTTTACCATGCAGCTTGTGCAAGTCACATCTGCACAGTTGGAGTCAGTTCATCAGGTTTGATCTCATTTTGAAAAAACATTCCCATGCAAACAAGAGACCAGGTTACTGGGCGGGAACAATACCCTGGTCAGTGTATAGACGTGCAGCAGGTCGGTGATCTGATATCTCCCCCACGCCTGCCATCATCGGTATTATATATTAGTGATCCCATTGACAGCGCCGTAAGAGGACCGGCTCTGTAGAAAGGCCTCAGCTTTTCCTCACAGCACAAAGCTGAATGTCACAAACACTCATTGTTGAGCTGTGAAAACCGACTCGTTTAGACCTGTAGAGCATGGTTTAAATGTCAGGCTGACTTTGATGAAGTTACTTTAAATTCTAGGATGCACCTCTCTGTGTAACTACTCCCCTTTTATTCAGCTGCTCTGTTGTCACAGCGTTACTTTCCCCGTCTGAAGTCTTTGCCCTGCACGTGCTCACATACGAACGGCCGACTGGAAGCGCGTTTAGGTGTATACGTGGCCGAGAAGTCAGCGTCCTCCAGGAGAAAGCCGACTGAAAGCTGGTTACCGAAATGCATGTAAACACACTGACTGTAATCAGGCACTGTGTGTATTTTAAAGGACGGTAAAAATGCAGTTCACGCACATTGTGGACAGTTTTCACTCCCTTTATTTTCAGGCTTTTAGCAGAGTCGCTACGTCTCACTACGGCTCAGCCACAGTTACGATGTCCACTGGAAATGTTTCAGAAGCAGAGCATCTGTTATTCAGCAGACGCAGTTATATTAAAGAGTTGAAAGTTGTTCTGCAGACACTTTTCCTGTTTCACAGCAAAAATACGGCAGCTCATTTAGGTGGTCACAGATGATGTTAGACACAGCTGCTGTCATTGACCACTACCTGTGTTCATTCGACTGATAATGTCGTTATCAGCAGCTTTTGGTGTGTCCGTGTGAAGAAAAATAACAAGCAAATTAAATGCATGATCATTAAAAACTCATTTAAAGTCAAGTGTCAATAAATCCAGGCGTTTTTCTGTCCATGTAGAAGTGAATTTCAGGACTCAGAGACGCGATCGGCTTCATCAAAAACAGACCCAGAGAGTAAAGACAGCAGAGTGGAGAGTCAGGCTTGCCTCATATTGATGTTTTCAGAATAAGGTTGGACTACTTTGTAATGCCATCAGTTTGGAATAATCCGGTTTTACAGTCTACAGTTTTCATAATGGGAACTGCGGATAAAAATATGTGTATCACGTCTGCATGTTTGGAGCCGAGTTACGACCACTTGTGTCACTAGACACTAAACATTTAGGATATTCAGTGATTAGCTGCAGAAACACAGCAAGACAAATGAGTGAGCAGGGGAACCCAGGTCTGTACTGACGGGGCTAATGGGTCCTAACTGCATCTATAAAGTCAGTAGGAGAAAAGTGAATGAAAGCAGCGGCTCTTTGATATCAGAGGTGGCCTCGCTCATTAAAGTCCTCCGCTTCCATCAGCAGCATCTCAGACACACACACAGACACAGCAGGGGTTTAATAACACACTCGCACACACTGTATGGTTTTTGATTACCTGTATAAAACAGCTTTGTCTGCTCCAAACACTCCCACTATTAAATCTGAAAGACAGAGACACATCAGCTTTTTTCTCACAGCAGCAGCACAGACGTTCATTTCATTCCTGCTGCGCCTCCACACATACAGGACACGTTTGTCTGTGTGTGTGCGTGTGTGTGCGTGTTTGTACCTGGATATCCATTCTGGTCTATGTCAGTGCTTCCAGTCATGGAGTATCCAAAGCTAGCAGGCATGTAGCTGGACGCCCATTTGCCCTGAAGGACCTGGGAGATGAGACACAACTAAATCAGCGCATAGATTTGGGTTTTGAGCTTCCTTCCTTTTGACCATTACCACGATGTACTCATTAATGTGATGCGGAAGATGAGGGGGAATTTGATACCGTTATCTACATCAAGTTATGTGAACGTGAAATTTTAGGTGAACACACCCGAAACGCCACACGAGTTGGGGTAAAAACTTTAACGTTCACTTTCATTTTCCAAATCTATGGTTTAACCTTTCTGAGCGTCTCTGAGGCGCCAGAGCGACTGTTTCATCTGAGTAAAATCTAGAGCCTGAAAAATTTTTCCCATGATAACTGGACAAACTCCATCTGCTGAGGAAGATCGTGCGATACGACCGAAAGCAACCACAACAACTACTGGATAGACCCTGTGGTGAGATTGTTCACATTAATGTGTGACACCATGATAAGCTACATTTTCCAATTTCAGATACAGTGAAAACCTTCATTTACGGGCAGCTCAATGAATAAAGTGTGTAAATGCTAACGCCACAAAGTCCAGCTGAGGCTCATGGGAACGTCTTTGGTTCTACGGGTATCTGGTCATAAACCAAAGCATTGAAGAAATTAAAATGTTGGCCTGATGATGGCGCTAGAGGAAAAGTCAGAGGATCACCAGCCAGTGGGATTGGTCCTCTGGGAAACATCCTACCAATAAATGGAGAAATATCTGTCTGTCTGTTATTCGGAGGTGTGTTCCTAATATTTTGTCAAGCTTAATTCACATAAACGGGATGGACAAAATATTAGGAACACCTCCCAGTATAACCCGGTACAGTTCAACAGCACCACAAAGTACAGCCCCCAGGGTCACGGTCATTAAAATCAATCAACGCCTTTTTCAAGCAGAGTCAGTATAATCTGATCAAGGGAGGAATTATTGCAGGACTGTATTAGTTTTATCTAGGTGTACCTAATAAACTGGTGAGTGAGTGAATGTGTAACAGCAGTCCTTTTGAATTTGTGGTCCAGTCTTTTCTGATCAGGTATCTGACAAACAGGATCAGCAGTAGCATTGAGATCAAATGGTGATGATTAGATGATTGAATACTATTCTGAACTATTAATCAGATAACAACCAAGTTTTGAACGGGCACTGCGCCGGTGAACTCCTTCATTTCATGTGAATCCATCTAAGGTTTGTTGAGAATTTCAGTCTGGACTGACAGAGACTGACATCTGCCACTAATGTGGCTAAAAAACGGATCTGGTTTCGGTGTTGGACATGTTGGCGGTACTTACCTGGGAAGGTGACGGGTCGGGCCCCCGCGGACGGCCATTGTGGATGTAGACCAAGCCGTTGTGGTCGGGGCCTCCATAAGGAGCAGAGATGGCCACATCTGGAAGGGGGACAAAGGAAAACAAGACACATGAGGGGGAGGAATTATCGAGCTCAGGGTCTGGACCTGGTCGGCACGCAGTGTCTTGCTCAGGGACATTTAAGCAGGCAGCTGTGTGTGTGTGTGTGTGTGTGTGTGTCTGTGTGTCTTACCGTTATATCCATCCATGTCCAGGTCTCCCAGCGCTGCGATGGCAGAGCCGTATCTGGCGTAGACCTCTGACCCCGTCAGCAGCTGAGGTGAACGGAAGGAAAATCCGCCTCGACCCAGGTACACAGACACCTGGACACACACACACACACACACACACACACACACACACACACACACACACACACACACACACACACAAACAAACACACACACACGGTTGGAGCTACTATGCAGAAGAAGCAAAAGTAGTGAGGAACTTTACCTACTCTACTTTGTAGAAACTACTGTCTTTATTACCACATTTGTGTGTGTGTGTGTGTGTGTGTGTGTGTGTGTGTGTGTGTGTGTGTGTGTGTGTGTGTGTGTGTGTGTGTGTGTGTGTCCAGGTTCGTTTCCTACCTGTCCCACCTCCCGGAGCTTTCCGTCTGACCCTCTGTCCATGAAGAGCGGAGCTCCAACCAGCAGATCCATCAAACTGACCCACAGACACAGGAAATGAGGAAAAGAGAAACACCACAGTGTCACGGAGCTTAACATAAATTATTCATCTTCTGATGATGAACTCTTCCTGCCCTATTGGTGTTTTCATCTTTACCACATTTTGTTTACAGTAAGATTTCCCATTAAGCTGGAGGCCTCACACACATGTTGAGTATAATTCCTCCGTCATAAAACACGTGTAAGGTATTTGTTCGGAATCATTTGAAACCAGCATTGTTTATTTCGATTTGTGGTCTGTGTGGCCTCTTCTTTTTTTTGGCACACCGCAGCGTTTTATGACACATTACTGCCACCAGCTGTTACCACACTGCAGCTGGCAGAAATATGTTGTGTTAACCTCGTGCGCTGAAGAAATAGTGAGTAGTTACAAGTAATAGTTTTGAATGTTAAAATGGACAAACGGAGGTCAGAAATCCAATACTAAGTTGGAAGGTAAAGTCCTCTCTACCCTCTTAGTAACTACTGGCTATTTACTAAACCAGGTCGCACCATTAAAACTTAAACGTCTTAGCTGGTACAAGACTTCAGTCATCTGTAAATCAGTCGCTAGAAAACAACTGTGACGCTGCACATAGATCTTTTGTAGTTGAAGTATTTACTGCATTTTATGTGTGGCTGTGCACATGGGTAAATATGTATTTCAGAGTAAGTAGTGTTTATACAGATTATGCTACCCTGGAAACCCGGCTCTGTTTGTGTTGTAGCTCTGCTCTGATTGGCTCAGAGAAGGTGTCAGAATGCAACGGACCTGCTTATCAGAGGGTCAAAGGGTACCTGAAACCCCCTCCCTCTACGCCTGCCTGCGGGCAGATTAGAGGGATCTGTGTCCAACCATTTCCGTAACAATCCACGTCGTGCCGTGACTGGCCAGCTGGAGAAGAACCGCTTGCGGGGTCTGAACTCTTCTCTAAGCTCCGTTTTTTCATTTTTTTTTTCTCTGTCGCTTCTCGTGCGAACAAAAACAAGAGCAACGGCAACAACTTGGCTGTAAAGAGTGTCTGAAAACGATCACGTCTTCACGTGAGGTCATTTAAACAGATGGACAACACGCCGTGTGAACTGTGACTCATCTACAATGACACGACATGATCGCAATTCTCATTTCACTTGGAGGCCTTCAAAGCCTTCAGACGGAGAATCAGTGCGAGAGCAGACACCACAGACTCACCCGTCATTATTAACATCAGTGGCAGCTACTGAATGTCCAAAGTAGGCGGCCATCTGCAAGACAGAGAGAGAGAGAGAGAGAGAGAGAGGAAACAGGAAACTGATAAAACTGTATGGGGGGTTCAGAGGGTGAGTTATGTAGGACGGACAGGAAAGTCAAGAGGAATTCTGTCATTACCTCTGAAAACGACTGCTCGTCACAGCCTCCCTCTTTCTCCCTCCCACCTCCCCTCTCTCTCACTCTTCTTCTTCTCCAGTGTTTGGGAAAGGTAATTTGGAAAACGATATGAGTTGTTTTATATTCTGACTTCAGTTCAGTGTTTACACGCTCTTCCACACCTTGAGAAGATTCAGCTCCTAGTTTCCTGACAGCATTTCAGAACAATCATAATAAAACTAGAATCACCACCTCCCCCAACCGCTCAAGTTGCAGTTCACATCCACGTCCGTCCAGACTCAAATAATATGAAGACTTTGAAGGAATTTAATCAAAAGTATTGAGTGTATTTCATCATAATTAGCATATGAGTTCTTGAGCTTTGGCTGAAAACGTCTTTTGTGAGGTCAGAGTGACCTTGTGCCTTTGAACTACGACCTCCAAAATCTACTGAGTTCATCCTTGAGCTAAAGCGAACGTTTGTGCCAAATGTGAAGAAGTTCTCTCGAGACGTTCCTGAGATATCGCGTTCACCAGAATGGGAGGGACCAAATGGCTAAATTGAGGCTGCGCTTAGTTCCTGAAAAGCTGACACTTGAATCTGGAACGTGGCCTTCAGTTGGTTTGGGCATTAAATAGAGTAATGCTAGTAAAAGCAGAGTGACTGAGTCAGATGAAATTTTATTTTCCATTTTTCATCATTTTAGCCACAAAGAGAGATCCTTTAAAAACCAAGAGTCTCCTTTCCTCATACTTATTTCCTCGGTTGCCGTCTCCACGATCACGCTCCGAACAGTAAAATTACTCCCCATTACTTGGAGGCAAGTTCCAGTTTTCTGTGTTTATGAGAATAATGAACTGACAGTCTCTTTTACTGACCGACATCGCTCACCACGCATCTTTTGTAAACCAGAAGTGTGGAAAAGCTTTCCACTGCTCCCCTCCACTAATGTTAGTCCCTGGGTGAGGATTCATGATGTTACGTTTTCACCACTTTCTTCAAGTTATTCCATCCAAACGCACCCAACCCTTTCCTTCCGTGGGACGGAGACCGTAGTGTGTGCATTCTGCCTTTTCGGTCGCGTCAACTAAACGACGTTATGACATACAAGACATCGATTTTTCTGGATTCTGTAGATTGATTCAGAATCGGAGGAGACAAGAATCGCCACCCGGGTTCTGTTTTTGGTCCTCCGTGACAGGGGCCCCGCTGTGCCGACGGCAGTTGAACCGACACACTGTGCGTATACACACACTGTCGTGACAGCCTCTAGCAGACACGTCTACCCGTGCTGTCCCGCAGCTCACCTGTGTTCCTGTGAAGTTGACCATGGACTCCATGTTGAGGCCGTTGAAGATGTTCACCTGAATCATAAAAACACAACACGGGACCTCAGCTGAGCGCTACACAAAGCCCTGTGCTTCCATGTTCTCCAGGTCCTTCATCCTTATTTTTCCACTACAATTATCTGAGCAGCCAAACAGATGATTAAAACTGAGCAGAAGCACAAATAACGGCTGTGTTCACCACAGCCAAGGAGATATCACCATGTGACTGCTGGATGACTCTAATTATGTCAATATCCATGAGTCAATTATGTGATGTACAGAGTGTGTGTGCGTGTGTGTGTGTATACTGTGTGGGCTTTTAACACTTACATAACCCAGTGCCTTGTCCCCCCGAGGTACTCCCGTCACGTAATCTACGGAGGTGAGGACAGAAAGCCGTGTCAACATAACTCTGACTAGTTTGGTTTGCCTCTACAGCTGCAGCTAACAATTATTTTCATTAATGATTAATCTGCTTAATATTTTTTCGATTCATCGATTAATCATACGGCCTACAAAATGCCAGGAAGTTTTTGTCATTTCCAATAGCCCAAGGTGATGTTATCAGATGCCTTGTTTTATTCAACCAACGTCTACAACCCCAAAAATATTCAGTTTACTATGAAGCTAAGACAGAAGCTGGAACCATTACTTTTCTGGCATTTTTGCTTTATCGATTATTAAACTAGTCACTGTCAATCAGCTAAGTGATTAACTAACTGAAAGTTGCAGCTCTGCATCTAAGGTCAGTCTGATTTACATGGAGCCTTTAATGCAACTAATAATTAGCAGCCAATTCTGAATAAATGTGTTGAGTTCTGACAAATCTCTTTCATACTGGAGCTGCGATCAGAGTTTCCTTTATGCCCTGATGTTGGTGGCAAAATCAGCCGAACAGCCAGAATCTCTGGGATCCATCTCTTACCTTCCTTTGCATCGTCATTGAAGTCTCCAACTGTCACAGAGTATCCTGGTGAACACGGAGAGATACACGCCAAAGGTCAGCGGCAGAGACTCTGGTTTCACATTTGTGATTAAAATGATAAACCAGCCGTTCTGTCCTGACGACATTTAGGTCAGAAAAAAAAGATCAACCTTCTAATCACTACTGGACGCAGTTACTCAGACTAATAAGATAACCATCACAGCATTAAATCAATGTCAATATCTACTACATACTTAGTCTTTAAACTCACGTGGTAAACGTTATCTCCGCTCCACAGAGTCCAGTGTTTTTATTGAATGATTTGAAGAAAGTATCTACCAGCAGCTGTTCTGACTACTACTGTGATTTAGGAGTGTTTTTTATAAACTGGACATTAAAGCCACTGACTAAACCTTTCATTATGTCAGTTGTAATAACAATGGCGGCTTATGTGATTTAAAAATTGCACCGGTTCAAATTACGATTTTTCACTAAATATTTTACGGAGGGATGAAAACCAATAATTTAACCATTTGTAAAGCTGGATGATAATTAAATTATCGCCCTTCAGATAAAAACCAATCTCAGAGCGTTGTTTCACTGATGCTGCAAAAATCATTCTCAACATTTTTCTTTGTGCCACTGTCTCTGATTTTTACACTAAAGAGGTTTCCCCTTCTTCCTGCCGCGCTGTGCACGTCGGGAGAGACAAACACTATGAGCGATACCAGAGACCGTCAGGGTTGTGGGATTTACCAAGACCAGAGATGTAAATGAGCTTCGGTTCATCTGATCTGAATTAAGTGCTGCAAGGTAAAATGTGATGCTGGGCCGTTTTGATCTGGAAAGCAAACGAGGTAAACGTGTGTTTTATTCGGTTCAACCCGACACTTTTGGATTTCAAATCAAGCAAAAGGAAGGTTTTACGTGGCTTTATGTGAAGGATATTAGTTAAAGAGCCTGCTGCTGAATGAGTACTGACAAGCAGTGGGAGATTTTTGGTAAAACTTTTGAACAACTTTTACTAGATTATTTCTGTAAAGACGTAAATAATGACATTACTATTACTGGCTCCTTTCTTCATATGGCACCGGACTGGGTAAACCACGGTCGGCCGCTATTTGTATGAAGGTATCACTGTCTGCCTCCATATTTTAAGCCTCTGAGTAGGAACTCATTCACTTGAATATTACAAGAGGCCAAACGTGCAATTTCAAACGGTGCCGCCTCCTTTACTTCCACTTCACCTGCTTGAAGCCTCTGCGCAGTCCTTCAGTAGAGAAGAACAAACAGTTGGACTGAAATGTGACCGGCTTGTTAACTCTTAAGCCACATCTTTTGGTTGTTGCTTTCTCTGACAATCATTTATCAGCTCTTCATCTTTTCTTTTAAATTAATCTTTATCCTACTGTATTGTATATCTTATGATTCTTTGCTTTTGTGGTGCAAAAACATGACACAAGGCCGATATTAATATGAATCTCTTGTCGACCGAAACCATAGGGAGTTTTTCTGCTTTCATTAACGTCCAGATATTTACAGAGAGATGCTCCAGTATCTGATCACATCCTCATTTGCACCAAAGGGAACCCGACAGTGACGATAGATATAATCATTTATTTACACTCGTCTTCTACAGCTTCAGGTCTGAAAATGTTCAGTGCGTCCAGCTGTGAGTGGAGCGTATTCATGCGTTTTTACAGATGTTAATGGTCGAGGTGGATCTTGTCTGTACACAAACGAATGAAAGGTGTGTGTGAGTGTGCGGTTACCGAGGTAACTGTCGTCGTACTGGGCACCGGCTGACTTGGTGGCGAGGGTGTTTCCGTACGGGGTGATGTAACCTTTGTCAATCCGCGAAAAAATCTCAGAGACGTCATCGGATATCAGCTGGCCTGAAGACAGAGGAGTTGAACATTAGAGAGCAGAGCAGAACAACAAAGGAACAAGGAGAGAATGAGAAAAGAGAAAAGAGGAGAACAAGAAAAAGAAGAGACCTAGGAGAAAACAGGAGAACAATGGAGAAAAAAGAAAAGAACAGAAGGGAGCAAAAAGAGATAGAGAGGAAAGTGAACCAAGGAGATCGAGGAGAGACTAGGAGAGAGAGAGAGAAGAAGACCATAAAGAATAGAGTCAAGAGAAAAGTGCAGAAATGGGCAGAAGAGAACATACGTCAACAGAGCAGAGGTGATGGAGAACAATATGAGCAAGAACAGAACACAGCAGAGCATAAGAAGGCAAAGAGCAGGAAAAGAAGGTTTTACACAAGTTTGTTTACAAGCTGATACGCTTAGAAAAACACACACAACTTGTAATTAAAGCAGCCACACAGCCGCCACAGACGCACAGTGTTAACAACTGTCTAATCAAAAACAGAGCTGTGTGTGTGTGTGTGTGTGTGTGTGTGTGTGTGTGTGTGTGTGTGTGTGTCAGTGTGTGGTTGGTTGTGTAACTGAGAGTTGACACAGCAGGAAACAACAATTAGCTCACACACCCAAGGCAGAGAGAGAGAGAAAACATGAGACTCATTCAGCGTTCACCCGCTATTGTTCGACGGTGACACAAACACGGTTACAACATGCTGCTGATACACACACACACACACACACACACACACAGCCACACCCTGTCTGAACCCTGCTCGTTAGACTCTTAATGATGATGATGCATGCTGCAGTCCAGCGTGAGACTGTTGACTGGTCTGGACTGTACCAGTCTTAATTTGCCCTTATATTCGTGTAATGCAGCCGTTTTCAGAGTCTGGCGCTGTGGGCCCCCGCACAGACGAAACTCAGACCAGTGGGGGGGCATTTGTCCCCATTAAAAGTACCCTGAATCAGCTGTGATCAGCTCCTGTTTGCAGAGGAGTTCTATAAGGAGCATCTCGTTTCCCCTTTTCTCCATGAACTGCTCCTCACTCACTTAAATCCTGTCTGGAGCCACTTCCCTTGGATTTTAACGTGGAGTTTGTGAAAATGGTTCTGTTGCTCTGATGTATGGGGACATACTAACGCCAACATATAGGCCCATTTGGGAACCACAAAGCCTAAACACCTAAAGCTCATCAAATCGTAGTGTCAGCTACGGGGAGATACTGCTGTTCTCTTTTTAGCCTGGTTGCTTTTAACCTGAATCTGTTCACATTCAGTCAAACTGTCTCCATTAAAAGCTGCTGAATCAGCTCTGATCAGTACAGACAACTATCACTGGATCACCGTGATACTGAAGGACTCTTGAAAAAAAAAAAACATGAAGATTCTCAGACTTCTGCCGTAACAAGAAGTGTAAAAAAAGGTGGATTTACTGATGTTTATTTGCGATGGACATGGGCGATCTAAGGCTGCTTCCACACCTTATTCTTCTAGTTCATTAAAAAAATCCCTGGTTTGCTTTCCTGGTTGGTGCAGTTTGTATGGGTTCCTGTGAAAGCTGTCAACCGAACCCAGGCTGCTTGAAAAGGATGGTCCTGGTCCGCTACCAGAGTCCGTATGGAAGCGGACGTTTGTGGTCTACTATTAAATCCATGTGCTGACTGTGAACTGTTCAGGTAGCAATCTTACGGTAGCTGTCTATATCTATGTAAATGGTTTGGTTACCATGGCTACATGTATGCAGGGACGTCCCTGATCAATCAAGTCTAAAGCAGTTAAAACTGTGTCGTGTTTGTGTCCTGCTCATTGTGCTTTGGCAGGGTCATTAAGTCCATTAAAAGCTTGTGACACAGTGATCCCACAGTAAGACCCCCCTGTAATATTTCTGTACAAGGTCTGATGACGCAGGATGACAACTGAGTTACCTGTCAGTCTGTATGACTTTATGTTTACTCCTCTAGGTTAGTTTGCAAAAACCGTCAGCGTGAACATGAACTGGATCAAAACTAAAATGCAAAAATGGATCATTTTTTCCCTTGGTTCCGACCAAATGAACTGAACTATAGGTGTGAAAGCACCTGAAAAAAATTGTGTTTCATGTCTGTGTGTTAGGAGTTAGGACCCACAGAAGGAGTATGATCTTTCACAGAAACTGCTCCAGTCAGGCGTTAAAGGTTGTAAAGCATCTTAACCACCTCCATCAGCTGTATGTTACCAGCCACTGCTGCTGCTCCGACTGACGACCGTGTTGGTGAGCGGACTAATCAGCAGCCAAACTACAATAACTAACTTCCTGTTGTTTTTAGAACACCTGTATGTAGCTGTCTGTCTCATCTCTATCCATTCATACACTAGATAGATATTTGTTCAGGGACCAAAACACTAAATTACAGAAAGAGCGGAAACATTCGGTTCTGGATTTACAGTAACTCACTTTTCACACTGAATACCTGTGGACATACAGATAAAAAACTCAGCCCCCTACCCCACTGCTAATGACCTCCAAAGGGCAGTGTGACACTTAAAAAATAATAAAATCCTGCAGATCCAGGTCAGGAGCTTCAGTCCATGTTCACATCAAACATCAGAATGGGGACAAAACGTGACCTCAGTGACTTTGACTGTGGCGTGATTGTTGGAGCCAGACGAGCCGGTTTGAGTGTTTCTGAAACTGATGATCTCCTGGGATTTTCACACACAACAGTCTCTAGAGTTTTTACTCAGAGTGGAGCCAAAAACTAAAAACATCCAGCGAGCATCAGTTCACGTTGATGAGAGAGGTCAGAGGAGAACGTCCAGACTGGCTGGAGCTGACAGAGGCTACGGTAACTCAGATAACCACCATTTACCGCTGCGGTGAGCAGAGAAGCTTCTCAGAATAAACAACATGTCCAACCCTTTGGTGGATGGACTACAACAGCGGTAGACCACGTCAGGTTCCAGTCCTGTCAGTCTAGAACAGAAACCTGAGGCTGCGGTGGGCAAAGGCTCACCAACACTGGACCTTTGAAGACTGGAAAACGTAGCCTGGTCTGATGAATCTGGATTTCTGCTGAGGCAGCAAATGGTTGGGTAAGAATCTGGTGTCAACAGCATGAATCCATGGATCCAACCTGCCTCGTGTCAACAGTCCAGGCTAGTGGCGGTGTAATGATGTGGTTAATGTTTTCTTGACACACTTTGGGCTCTTAATACCAACCAATCATTGGTTGAACACCAAAGCCTGTCTGAGTGTTGTTGCTGACCATGTGCTTCCCTTAACTGCCACAGTTCACCATCTTCTAACGGCTACTTCCAGCAGGATAATGCTCCAGGTCACAAAGCAAAAGTCGTCTCAAACTGTTTTGATGAACATGAGTTCAGTGAACTTCAGTGGCCTCCCTAGTCATCAGATCTGGATCCAGTAGAACCCCTCTGGGATGTGGTAGAACGGGAGACTGGCAGCATCAATGTGCAGCTGACAAATCTGCAGAAATGATGTGATGCAATCATGTCAACATGGACCAGAATCTCAGAGGAAAGTTCCCAACATCTGGTGGAATCCAGGCCACGAAGACCTGAGGCTGTTTGAGAGCAAAGGGAGGAACCACCAAGTATTAATGTGGTGTTCCTAACAAAGTGCTCGCTGAGGGTATATTTATGAAACTGGACTGTGACATTTGATGATTTTTCTGTACTTACTCCCTGATCCCAGAGTAGGCCGTGCCCACAATGACACAACTCACTCTGCTCATGGTGATCCAGCGGCATCAAAAAACCACCAAAAAACAACGCACAACCCAGCCAATCAACAACACCATGTCATCAACAATCTGGGATGCATTTCAAGTTTCTGGTTTGTTTGGACTAAAGAACACAGTCCGCATAAGCCAGAGTAGTCATTAAAGGAAAAGTCTGACATTTTGGGAAAAATGTCAAGTTGGGGTTTTCAACATGGTCATATTTTATTAGTTTTGGCCATCATTTCTATGAGTTATGATAAAACTGAAATCAGCAAGGAAATTCCTGATATCTGAGAACTCCACAGTTTCAGTAGAACGAGGTTCGACAAGGAAAGAAAGACGAGCAGTCTGACGATCTGACAGGTTGTAAACCAGCCATCAGTTTATCCAGATTATCTGAAACCACTTTATTTGAATGAGCAACTGAAATTCTGTTAATAAACCCTCATTGTGTACAACTGCAGTAAGTAGATCAAGGATGAAGCAGAAAGTGGGTCTATACACTGACATGGATTTTTTCCAACAGTAAGACAGTTTGGGTAATAATACTGTTCACATTTGTTTCCTCTTCCAATAAAAATTTAACTTAAACACCTGTCTTGTATTTTGTTTTTACTGAAATTCCTATCTAACCAGTTTTCTTGTAAACAAGGGTTTTGTTTACATTCAGTGATTTTTTTTTTTACCCAAAATGCACTGTGTGTATCTTTGTCTTGTTCTAACAAACACAACAAATTTCCAGCATTTTTTGAATATTTTAAACGCACTTGTCTTCTTCGCTGCCTTTTATTACACATTACCGTGTACCTTGGTATATTACCGCCTCCTGTAGATCACTGGAAACCATTCGTAGGAATACGTAAACAAAATGGGTACCCACTTATAGACACATCCCTCCACAGTGTTACTGTGATAGAAAATGAGGAAAGTTAGTGGGATTTTCATTTAAATATCATTTTTAAAGAAGGATTCAACTTAAACCCAGATTCAGCTCCAACAGATAGTCTGTCTTATGTAACATGTAATGTAAACAGAAGAGCAAGGCTTCAGTGTCTTCATGACCAAAGATGTTAACACTGTACTGTAGTGTTGATTAATGAAGTTGAGTTGTTGGGCTCGTGGTTTCCTATTTCCTATACATATGCATGTGAATGTATGTTTGGCAAATTGACCATTGGACTGAACTATACATTGATATGTACTGACCAACCAGAATGAGTTTCTTTGTTCTCTAGAAAACTATAACAGACTAGGAGACAGGGGTGTTTCGCCGACTTGTGTAAGTTGCTGTCTCCTATTATTGATCGATAATAATCACATTAATATTCAAATCCATCAGTGTCTGTGCTTTATTTTTGTCTGTGTCCAGAGTGTTTACAGAATTTCCACCACACTACTCGCAGTCAAAAACTCCACAGGGCGCCTTTAACTTTGTGGGTTGCAAGTAGCTCTTTTTGATCAAAACGTTCCAGAAACTATGGAACCAGAATGAGGCTTTGCGCAAACGTGCGCTACAGTTTTCATTGCGCCTGCGACCGCAATCTGTGTGTATCAGCGTCCGGTTTACTAAGACAGCAGCTCATTACACCGTGAGCTGCTGGACTGACCCCGGTACTGCACCCAAACTCTCACTTAAATGTTTTTACAAAACAAAGAAAAGTTTAGTTGCAGTCTGTACCGATTCACATCAGGGCTCCTGATGTGATGTGTGAGTGTGCTACTGTACTACTTTCAACCATAACTGTGGTTGAAAGTAGTACTTCATCTTCTTCACTGGCTCAGTCAGAGTCTCCCTGCAGGCACGATCCATTTAGCTGGTACCGTGTTCCAAAGATGAAGCGGTCTACATTTGATTATATTAAAAACCAAAATGAGGAGAGAGAGGAGGAGGCTGGGGGAGAGGGAGAGCCGACAAAAGGTCCCGAATCCGACTCAACTGATACTTTACTTATGTAAATCCCATCTGCGCCGTGTTTACGCCTCCTTTTCAGAGGAGGAGAATTTTCCCCACAAAACTGACAGTTGCATATATACATAATCATCCTCTGTAAACAGTTTACTCCCTTAAATGCTAACGTAATGAGTGAGACACACACTACAGACATGCGTACAAATGAAACGCAAACTGCGACTCCGGCCTGCTGAGACTTTTTGATGAAGACAGCAAAAGCGTTTGGGGCAGAATGTGTCACATCTGTGCCTCAGTGCGAAGGGCCCTGCATGACTCTGTCGTTCTTGATATTCACTGCTGTGTGGCTGATGTCTGAGTTGATGTAATAAATGGATAAAGAGGAGACTAACAACTCCAGAGCATGTCTTTCTACAGTAGATGATCTGTTTGTTGTTTGATGGTTATTTATTTCTGCTTTAGAACGTCACCACTATGAAACCATTAACAAGTTTTATTTCTGTATTTTCTTCCCTCTACTGCCTCTCAGTCACTCTCAATCACCCCACCCATAAAGTTTCTGAACCAGGGCACCTGGAACTATCGTACAGGATGTAGATTTGATCCCTGGTTCCTCCAGTCGAAGCGCAGCTTTAGCTCTTGGAACATTCCTGCATTGGAAATACCCTAAATGTTGTTATCACTGATAAAAACAATGGAAAAAACTACAAAAATAAAGTGCATCTATCCACTTTTAACTAGTTGAAAAGTGAAAGCAGAGAGCGACGAAGTATAAATGGAGTCAGCTTGCCTGGATCTGACCTGTTTCTCTTTCAGTTTGACGCCCTTTTCATACATACAGCCTGTTCAAGCTTATCCTTCCTCGTTGTCCTGTATAAAAGGTACAAACACAGAATGGGGGGGGGCATTCACAGAGCCGGATCGACGTCTGTGTAAAAGGTCCTCCTGACGGCAATATAGTGGGATCTCTGTTTAAAAGAGGGTAGAGTCACCAAACCTGCAGCAACACACACACACACACACTCTCTCTCTCTCTCTCTCTCTCTCTCTCTCTCTCTCTCTGTACAACACTCACCCTGCCAGTAGAAGCTGCCAGGTCCTCCCACCACCACTCTGTTGTTCTTCTGAACCCACAAAAACAAAAAGGGAAAGGAAACAAATTCATTACTTTCCTTTCGTATTCGGCCCTTTAAGACGGTCCAGTGCTTATTTCAAGAGGTGTGGGGGGTTAATGATAACACGTCAGCCTCTACAACCACACGGACCCAGATGCTTGCACTGCTGGCCCAGGATGAAACCCCGACCACAACACTGTTTTTCCACACATCAATGTATATCTAAATACAGTTTGCTATTGTTTTAACAGTCCGGTTAGATGTAGGAAAAAAAAAACTGCATTTGCTGTACTGGTACTTACAATGTGCAATGACAATAAAGCTGAATCTAATCTAATTGTAAATCAACCTGTGATTCCCAACTCTGTTATTACCTCCACGCAACAGTAAGCTCTACTCACAGTGCTGCAGCAATAAGCCCTTTGAATTAAAACCTGCAAAAACACTGAGTTTTTCTGGGTTAGTCTTGGATACCTACCTTAAGGAAGTCAGCACTGAAGCCGGCCTGGCAGAAGCCCTGCCCTTCTGGTGAGTTGGCACCTGGACAGAGGAATCAAACATTTTATCATATATAATATAAACAGATCAAGATCTAATTGTAAAAAGTATTCGTTCTCATTTTATATTCATTTATGTTTTTTAAATAATTTCCCATAAAATCTCAATGTTTCAAACTCAAACATTTGTCCTTCCCAACGCCGCTGCAGTTTGTGCTGGAAAAACCAAGAAAAGAAACAGAAATTCCCTGTGTCCCGCCCAATCAGCACCTTATTTTAGCTAGATCAGTGACTGGCGAAGGGCCCTGTTAATGCAACGTGAAAACTAACCAGTCACATTCCACTGAGAGGGCGGGTTCTTTTATTGATAAGGCAGCGAGGACTTCCACCAGCTAGAAGTCGTGAAAAGTGGCGATACGGTTGTGAGCTTGTTGATAACATCCTTTTCACCGCTGAACTTCAGTGAAAAAATGCAACCGGAGAAGAATGGAAGGGATTTGGCATCTGGTGGTTACCTGCTGGTCAAGGGTTCATTCATGAGATTACTCATGAGTGTAGAGGCAGGAAGGTTTTGGAGAGTGTTTGTGAACGTTTTTCGTCATCTGTTTCTCTCACATGAAGGCAAACTGGTAAATCAGTTTTAATTTATTACACAGCAGCTTAACAGACACACATCACGACTGTGATTTTAATGGTGATTTCAACAACAGCGTCGTTTAGAGAGGAGATTGGGTGCGTTCCATCAGCAGGCTCATCAGACGTTTGAAGATTTTGTCTGTAGGTGTGCGATGTTATCACTAATTAACGCTTAGTGCGCGATGCACTGTTTGTCTGAAATATTTACAGCTGGTACTAGTCACTGAGCCCTGATCCAGGATGCAGTAGTACGGACTTGGATCAGAGCTAGTTATTTCAACCTGGACTAAATGATTTTTGTCCAATTGTTTTCAGCAGAAACAAGTCAACACAACACTGACATATCATCATTATTTAAGTTGATATGTTGAACTTGTTCTCAGACAGATGCTTATTTCCACATCCAGATCCATTCATCTGGATCTGGTGTCTGAGTCACCTGATGAATCTAAGTCCGGTACTCCCCTTCTTTTAGCTCTGGTTTTGGTCTGCACCAGCTCCTGAAGGGAAACATCTGGCTCTTTAGCAGCTAAATGCTCCTCCATGTTCACCAGCTGTTCTCTGACTGTGTCTGTCTGCTGTTTGCTGCTGAGCAGGTAGTGAACCAGAGCAGTAAACAGATATACAATGAGCTGGGAGTCACTGCAAAGCTCCGTAAAGCCGAGGAGAGCTGCAGATGTATTCATTAAAAGAGTAACTTAACATCCCCTGACAATCTTGTCTTTGCTGACCTCCACTGGTTTAACTTCCCACCTTGCTGCACTGATGTACAGGTGTACTCCAGTACACTGTGAAATCACTGTTAGGTGTGGTTACAGGTGCGACTAAGCTCACATGTGGCTAACAACCAAGAGAGGTGAAGCAGACGTGAACCTTTCAACCCCAGAGAACAGCAAAAGCCCTGCTTTTCAGCCTGGTGTTAAGTTACTCTGTAAACAGGCAACACCTGCAACATTCATGGCTCAGCGTTTGTTGCATGTAAACTCTAGAGAAGACAGACGAAGAGAACAGGGAGAGGAAAGGAACCAACTTGATCTGCAGGGTGAGTATTCGACCACTGTGCCTCCTTTCTTCAGGTAACACGTTCCCACCGGCTCACGCTCAGAGACACCAAAGGTTGACCACTGGTACAGAGGAGCACAGGCCTGGAAAACACACACACACACACACACACACACACACACTTAATAAAAACCCAAACCACTCGGAGCACCAGGACCCTGGCTGGGAAACAATCGTCTTGTCTTACAAATACTGTAAATTATGTGTTTTTGAAACTGGTATAGTTAATGCTGTTCAACAAACTACACAGATGTACCGACTAACCACTTGGCAGGTGAGTGTGGAGGAAGGAGTTTTATGAACAACTGCTGAATATATAAAAGGTGGATTAAAGCCTTTGTAGAACCTCTGGGTTCTCTACGATCTCTTCAAATTTTACCGGAATTACACAGAATGAATATTTTGCATCCATCGTAACAGCTGATGCTATGGCTGAACTCAATTTAATGTAGCTATTACAGAATTAGGTGTGTGTGTGCAGTCCTTCTTACCAGGATGTGCTCTCCATCGGATCGTACCGAGGCTCCGAACCACTGCTTGGATTTAAACTCCATCTGAGCCCCGTCTGAATTCCTCCTGTCATCTGCAAAGAGGGAAATTAGTGTAATTATTATTAACTGACTTAACTGACACAAAAACAGCACGTTTTTGAGATATCAGAGAACTTCAGTATTAGGATCATAAGAGTCCAAAACCATCCTGGACCAGCAGTGTTGGCAGATTTGACGGACACCAAATATCAGAGCCGCAAACCTGCCACATCATCAAAGTAGTAGCCCGATTTTTGGAAAGGATTTGTCGTCCTTCCAACAAACGTAGGCATGAAAGAGTAATTTGGGATTTTTTTCCTTTCATTTGAGGTGGGTTATGATGATACCGTTAAAACCGCCTTGAAACCCAGGTGGGTATACATGGCAGTGCTCTGCACTGGTTCAGGTGCTACTTAAAAGGCAGGTGTTTCCCTGTAGGTATTGCTGACTACAGGCCAGCTGCAACAGGTATGAAGCCCAAGGATCGGAACTTCCTCTCAGTAACTCAGTAACAGAGTACCTGCGGGAGTCTTGTTTTCCTTTCTTAATGCAACTTCAGCTTAGATAATGGTTCCTTCCTGTTTTCTACGTCTGATAAACACTAGACCATTAAACCAGAGATTCGACCATTTCTGTCAGTTGAAAGTCTGGAAACTGTCATCCACACCTTCATTACCAGTTTATTTGACAACTGTAATTCCCTGCTCCCTCCCTCTCTCTCAGGAGAAAATCTCTCTCATGCTTACAGCTCATTCGAAACTCAGCTGCCAGGGTTTTAACCGGTGCAAAGAAACATGATCACATTTCCCTGATCCTTGCTTCAGCTGCTCTTTGTTTTGATTACAAAATCGCACTGCTTCTCTTTAAGCCCAGAGAGGTCTCGACCCAAGTTATATTTATGACCTTCTGTTGCCTTATGTCCCCTCCCGCCCCCTGAGATCCTCAGATGCCACTGGTTGTTGTTCCAAGGTCCAGACTTAGACAGACTTTGTGAATTATCTATTACTTCGTTGGTGTTTTATTCAGTTGCTGTCTTAAACACGTTTAATCTTCTGTGCTCTTATTTGTGTCCTGTTTTGATTTTTATTCTAAAGCCCTTTCTGTTTTGAAAAGTGCTGCATAATTCAAGTTCATCATTATTATTATTATAAACACATTACTTTAAGAACAATGTAACGTATCTATCAGATATGGATATTTACTAATATATTCATGTAATTTTAACACAAAACCACAATTAAAATTTCAAATTATGTTAAATTAAAAAGAAAAACCGTTCTGGAAAGTCTTTTTCACACAAAAAATAAGACTTTGGAAACAACACTTGAAGAGGAAAAAAATGAACTAAAACGGCTTTTGGTTTTTATTCTTCTCCATCATACTTATTCTAAATATTTGGACTCTATAGGATTGTAAGGCCGGGCAAGGCAGATTTATTTGCACCCCATCTTTCGACAACAAGGCAATTAAAAGTACTTTATATACTGTAAAACATAAAGGAATTACAACAAGTTAAGATAAAACAGAATAAGACAGATTAAGCCATAGAATAAAAAGTACAGTGAAGCCACAGTGCAATGGAAGATATGAATAAACAGTCCCAAAAAGCAGTCCCTGTACTGCACTGTACCAACTTTTCATCAGTGGAAACTGTCCATTGATGAAGTGAATGGCTCCGAGAACAAATCTACTACTGGATCAGAAATATTGATGCATTAATGTGTAAACGTTAAACATAATGTGAGTTTAATGTGAGAAGTACTAAATATACCCTGCTGAGTAGCTTGTCAATGATTATTAAGTCTAATCTTATCATAACCTATAATAATACATCGTGATTTATATTTTTATATTGTGGATCTGAATCTGCAATTTAACCAGCGGCATCAGTTGGCAAATAAATGCGGTGCAGTAAAAAGTACAACATTTCTATCCGAACTGTAGTCGAGTGGCAGAAATACTCACGTATAAATACTTTAAAACTGTACTCAAGTAAGTACTTGAGTAAACGTACGTAGTTACTTTTCACCACTGGACACTGACCGACTTTTTTGACAAGTTGGTTCTGTAACAGCTATCGGAATTCCTCTCGCAAAGTTGGAGTCAAACACACAGTTCATAAAGTTCAGGAGAGTTAAATATAAACCCAATGAACAACGATGAAATCAAAACCACAGTAATGCATCGCGTACACCACGTACACGTACTGTCCTTTATATACACGTACGTATGCTAACAAGTAATACAGTGTTAATGTGAGGAAGAGACCGCCAGCAGCCGGCCCGGCCCTGCTCTCAGCCTGGTGCCAGTTGGCTCCAGTTACGCTGAACTCGGAGCAGAAAACACCACAGAGCTCCGTGTGGTCGCTGAAACAAAAGGAGGAGTCTCACACACATCTGACACAATATGTCGATAGGAAGCCCATAAATGTTTAAGCCTGGTCTGGGAATAATGTACCTAGACAGCGAGGAAATGTTTGGGATTTTCCCACTGGGGCGGGAAACCCCAGCCTGCTGACAAATGTTGGCTGTTGAATTTCAAGTCCTCTAATTCTCAGAGGCACAGTATGTCTGGCTGAAGAAACAGCGGCTAGAAGGTTTTGGTTCCCATCAGACAGACGTTGTGGATAAAGTACAATAGGATTCATTTCCCCTGTTTGGCGATAAATCAGATATTTAATCCCTGATCTGTGATTACGCTGGTCAGTCGGCCATCCATGATGCCAGGGGTTTTCTGCCAGCTAGTTACCGTCTTAGCAGCACTGTAACCATGACAACAGACTCTGTCTCTCTCTGTTGCCTGTTCCTTAACCAAAGACATGAGTTAATTTGACAGTGTGACTGAAACACGAATAAGAGCGCACAGGTCTAAAACGTGTTTTCTGATCCTTAACGGTGGCCGTGAAGTAAATGTAAATATCGGCCCGAGCGGCGTCAGAGTGAACGTGTTTGGCCGTAGCATGTCGTCAGCATCATCGTGTCAGAGGTGTGAGTGGCGCGCCGTCGTTTATTCATGTGAGAATGGTGTGAGAATCAAGGTCGACATGTGACGTTGCGAGTGAACTTTTATGATATGAAATGTACCGGTAGGTGTTGCCTGAGCAGAGATTAGAAGTGAGCTACAGACATGTCAGACGTGCACACTTCTCCTGAACATTAAGCCGTCAAGTGTTCATCATAAGCGTTTGTCCATTTTTACCACTGTTGCCATCTTGCCTTTGCACGATAGCATGCTAACATCTGCTAATTAGCACTGATTCTATTGCTTTTTTATTTTAATCAATTCTTTAATCTACAAAATGTAAAAAATAGTGAAAACATGTCCCCTACAGTTTGCTAGAGGGATGTCCTCAAATCTCTGGTTTTGTCCGACCAACAGTCCAGAACCCAGAGATATTTAATTGACAGTGATCTAACGGGACGGACACGAAACAAGTTCTAAACACAGAACCCACTCTGAACGATGGTGGTCAAATCACAATGTAGGGGGCCTGAGTTATACTTATATCCTGTTTCCCACTCACGTCCTAGAAAAATAAATCCTTAAATGTCTAAATATATAGTGCACCATGACTGGACGAGTCACATTTCTGAAAGAAAATAAAAAACCCAGCAGGAACAAAAGCCTGTGGTGCATCATGGTTAGACATCCAGAATATATCACAGACCAACACTGAGTCAGAGTCATTAACCCTCCAACCCTTCCCCACCCCACACACACACACACACACACACACACACACACACACACACACACACACACACACACACACACACACAGCCAGCGATCACGTAGGTCAAATCCACAACAAAGGCTTCTATTGTGGAGGAAAACACACACACACACACACACACACACACACACACACACACACACGGCAACATAACTAGGCCACTCACTAACACCATTACAGTCAGAGCGAACAACATCAGTGTACAGTTTCAGCTTCCATCGGTGCCCGCAGGGTCCCAGTGCCCTGCTCAAAGGCGCTTCAGCAGGCCAGGAGAGCCGGTTATAATGTCAGGGTACGAGCTGAACGCCGCTGAAAGGTAAACATCCTGTGCAAACGGCGCGCTCGCGAAGATTTTTCGAAGCTCTGCGAGACAAATTCACCTTTTATGGGCATAACAGGCCTGGAACAGTTCACAGCATGAAGGCAAGGACCTGCAGTGCAGACCAGGTTTGATGTCATTTTTGAAACTGTGTCACCATTACATGACCGGACAGCACTGATGAGGGGTTTTTTAACTGTAAAATGCCCCACTCTGTGTGTTTCCTAGTCAGAATGAAAAGAGAAAAACCATCCAGGGAACCCATATCAGGGTTGTGTCATGTGTTTAACAGTAGAGGGAGAAGGGCACGGGGAGAAGACGCTCTGCTCGGGAAGGACCCAAACGGACGGGAGGTTTGAACCCAGAATCCACTCTCTAATAACTTAAATGACGAAACCGATGCAAATATAGCGGAGGATTAGTGGGAGAAGCGGCGGCATCTGTCCCTCGTACTCAAAATGGTCATTAATTAAAACTTGACAACAAAAAAACCTGTCAGCGCTGCAGCCTGAGAAAAAGACAAACTCTTCTTCTTTTGTTCTCTCTCTTTCTGTCATGTCTGAATGAAGCCTTGAGGAACTCTGACATTATAAAAGTCACTTGTGTCTGAATCATGAAAACCCATTTATGATTGACATTCCGTGACTCCATGTCTGCAAAGGGCTTACAGTATGTTCCACTGTGCGCACGGTATTCGGGCCATGGTGTCTATGTTGTGTATTTAAAAGGGGGCAGAGCAGCACCGCGTGTTTGTTACTTCCTACTTTCGTGGCCGAGGTCTTCCGCAGAATACCAACCAGCCTCGACCCAAGTCACAGTCCCACAAACGCAAACACACACTGCTCTGTCTGCTGGGATTCAAAGTTCACTTTTAGTCTTCCAGCACCTCCCTCGTTTGTTCAACAAATGTGTTTCTCAAAGATTTTTCTTTGTTGTCTTCTAGTTTCTAGTCTTTAATGTTGTCTCCCGTTTGCTCAGTATATTTCAGTGTTTCCAAGGGTTAAACAAGACGCAGTTCTGTTTAGAGCGCCAACGATTAGTCGATTAGTCCATCAAGACAAAATAAATTACCAGCCATTTTGAAAACTGAATAATCGCGTCAGACGTTTATTAAGCATAAATGCCGAATGTTTGCTGTCTTTAGCTACTCAAACGTCAGGATTTCATGCATTTTTTGGGCGTGACGACTTGATAGTGAACCGAATCTCTCTGGGTTTTAGACTGTTGGTCAGACAAAAAAGACAACTGAAGATGTCACCTTTGTCAGTGGGAATGGTAACAGGCACTTTTCCCTATTTCTGGCTTTTTAATCTATAAAACTAATGATTAATTAATTGAAAAAAACAATCTGCATATTGATGAAAATAACACTTGGTTGCCACTCTAGTTCTACTACTTCTTCACATGTAGCACAACGGGGAAGGGAGGGCATAGTTTCTGAATCTGTACCGGTTTGAACATGTCAAAAAAAAAAAGAACAACCTTATTTGTCCCTTTGGGCCAAGTTATCATCGTCATCATCGTCATCATCATCATCATCATGCGGGCATCAATCAGTTGTTGCTACATGACCTGAGTGGCCCAGAGGGGAAAACGTAAGCTACATCATATCATATTAATCTCTGTATAAAGCACCTGGCTCGTCTCTTCTCTCCTCTGCCTGTTGATTTCACCCGTTTCACTGCATTTTTGTCTGAACTCAGTTTCAACAAGACACAAGACTCCGTTCGTGCTCTCACAAAAGAAACCATCCGATTACAAAACAATAACGCCCGCTCTTAAAAATGCCAGCTGGCGGAGAAGTTAATCGTATAAAAAGGGCTGGTTATGAAAGTCAAGAGTCATGTCTGTCATCTGAAGCACTGAGATTGGGCATTTGTTGAAATAACACCTTTCATACACCGTGTCCCCACCAGCTGATTATCTCAGTTAAATCCTAATCATGAGGCATTGTGTCCACACCCAGCGTGACTGAGAGACAGATAAACCAGCAGTAACTCTGGGGCGTTCTGAGCTCTACTGACTCGGTGCTCGCTTTATTAGGAACACGTGAACATCGAATGTCATCCGTTACGCTTGTTCTGCCACAAAGTCTACTTTTATGTCTTCTTAGACACTGTGTTAATTCAACTCGGTGTTCTAGCGCTCAGCTCACTGTACTGGACTGCATTATATTCAGAACACCTCTCAGTATGATGTAGTCCAGCAAAACTCTGGCCTCAGAGATAAACATGTAATTAAAGGACATCTGAGTCCACAAAAACTGAACATTGTAAACTGTATTTACGGCAAAGCTGTCGTATTGAATTGCAACAGATCGTAGAGGTGTACCTAATAAAGCTGCCACTGGGGGTGTTTTTACGATGTAAACAACCACGCGGGATCAAGTGTCCCAGTGTGAGACAATGAAGGACGGGATGAAGGCAAAAAACGTCATTTGCAGACTTCTATTAAACTCGTGCAAAATCCTCTAGCTCCGCCAGGAATTTTTGGACGTTTGTCCCTCTGAGCTAAATTTCATCATCCCTGTGATTCTTTGTATTCCCAGCCTCACCAGTTGCTTGATTTTCACTGGATTGGTTTGACATTTGTACTGAACATCCAAGAAACCCCTCAGGATCATTTGCAACAGTTATCGCTGAACATTTTACAGTTATCAAATTAATTAAAAAAAAAAATTTTTTTAACTGAACAAAGAATTTTTAATTTTCAAAAATCAACATCTCTGCTATTTTACACTTTTTTTCCACCAAATTTTCATCTTTTATCTTTAAAACTTCTTTCAGTTTTTTATATATCTGCAGTTAATATTAGCACTTTCCCATAAAAGGAGATTAAAATAATCCTTCTTGGGAAAATACAAGGTCAAAATATCTTAATATCACATATTGCTATATTTATCAAGATGTGTGGCACAACTTCGGGATCTCCACTAAAATTTAGTTTGAAGTTATTTTTCGTTTTTGTGTTTTTTGGGGGGGGTTTTGGCATTTTGCCTTCATTTGACAGTTGCGGCAGAGATAAAGATGGGAAACTTGAGGAGGCGAGAGAGGCAGAAGACATGCAGCAAAGGTCCACAGCTGGACTCGACCTGGGGATGCACAACAAACCTAAACTTTCCATGACCATGTGATCTGTGTTAGGGTATTGTACACACTGACTGACAGTCTCAGTTACTGTCTCATTTACGCACAATTAATTTAGTGTTTTGATTAGGTAAGATGTAAATGGCTGCTGGTACATGGTTATCGTAAATATCCTGCTTTGTCTCCACACAGTTTTTTAAACTGCTGTGCCTTGTCACACAGGAAACAGACTTAACAGTCAGTGACAATTGAAAAATATGAGGAAATAAAAATTTTTACCAAGGCAGAAATAAAAACATGTTGTTGGTTCTTTAGCTGATGAGAGCTCTCCTTGTTGAGACATTTGGTTTTTAAGGCCTATAAAGTCATAACTTTAAAGTGATACTACATAACGGTTGCTGAACGGCAGCCGCTGTGGCCACAAGTGACGTTAGAGGATACTGATACATGCCCAAACATAAAAGCAGCACAAGTAGAGAAGAGTCATAAAGTCATAAAACTACCCTAGACTTTAGTTACCATAAGCTCCTGGTTAACCAGACCAAGTACGGCTCTAGCAGCAAAATCCCCTAGTGTACTGAACTGAACACAGAGCTGAGTTTCATTTCTTATGAACTGAACTTTGACTGTATGAGAGGAGAAACTTGTTATTTTTTTCTTTTGAGAGTTACACGGTCTCACCTTCAGCAACACGAAGGTCATTTGGAAAAATGTGGTCCACTTTTTTATCTGTTTAAACCTGCAATAACTTTTTTTATTTAGCCACATTGGAAAAAAGCTGTAAACACAACACTTACATGTTATCCCCTTTTAAGTCTGAACGGGAAACATTAGCAATAGTTTAGACGTGTTGACTAATCAAAAGTCTAACATTGCACTCTCTTTAAGCTCTTTGTTTGGTCTCCACCAACTCCTGTGTGGGGCTGCCCACTAAAAGTCGTTGCATCAGTCGAGAGGACCCTGAGTCGACTCGCATTTGCATCTCACTGCACTTTTTCTTTTTTAACTGCCTCAAAGTACACAGAGCAACGCGGGAGCAAGAGAGTGGGGGGCTGTAAACTTCATTCAACCCAGTCTTGTGATGACAGAGCAGTCCTCTGCTCCTGTTTCATTTCATTTTTGTTCTTCCAAGAACATGAAACAACACATTCGCAACACATTCCTGAATGTGTCCTGACATGAGACAACAGCAGCAGGCTGAGCTGAGCCCTTATTACCCCATCAATACTTCCCTGTTACTGCAAACTGAGAGATGAAAAAGATCACTGGCTTTCAGTGACCAACGGTCCCATCGGTGTTCTGGCTACTTATTGGCTACTCCTCCAAAGCAGCTTTTTAGTTTATAAGTCATTTTGAAAAGGGCTTTTTGAAATAAAATCTTGACAATTGTTTTTATACTCAAAGTTATAATCCTTAAGATTTTCATGGACTCAACCCATGTTTTTTGATATACTCAATATTATTTTTATATACAATAGTTTCCATCCAGCCACAGACTCCATCATCCCCTCACTGGATTCAGATTAAAAACCCAGCAGGAACAAAAGCCTGTGGTGCATCATGGTTAGACATCCAGAATATACCACAGACCAACACTGAGTGAGTCAGAGTCATTAACCCTCCAACCCTTCCCCACCCCACCCCACCCCACACACACACACACACACACACACACACACACACACACACACACACACACAAGGGATTGACAGGAAGTGACGCAGCCTGTAATCCAGTGTTACTGTCTGTACTTTAATATGATGGATATCAGCCTCACTGTTTACCGCTCACTCTCCTACATCTGGATCACAGCTGGATTAAGTTACTGTCACGCTAACGCAACACTTCCTGCTGCTGCTGCTTCACATTAAAAGACTAAGACCGGCAAAACACGGGGGGGGCTTTTAATGTGTAGCGGCCGAAGGAAAAGCGACATCATTTCCTCTGTGGTTAGTGGTGACCGCAGACGCAAAAATGTAACTTCAAAAAGAGACGATGGCTATTTTCTGCATTTCTTGTCTGTGGATCACAGTTTAATGTATTAAAGTTTAATGTTTGCGAGAGAGTGATGAAGAGTGGAGAGCAGGCACAGCGAGCTGTTGACATCTCCTCAGCACCAGAACCAGCTCCTCGGACCGTGTCCCGCTGCTGAGGGGAAAACTACTGGCTGTGCGCGGCACGAAATCAGACGGAGCTCGTGATCACCGCTGACTGACGTCTTCATTGAAACAACCTGAGTCTGTTTGGCTGCTCTGGAAACAGATGCACCGGCTGCTCTAATGGTGGGTTTCTGACGAAGTAGCTGCTCAGAAGGTGTCTGCTGTTGTATTAAACCACCTGCTGATACCGCGGTAACGACACGCGTCGTCAAATCAGGCAGGACCGAAGTCGTAAGGATTCTGATTCGAACTGGGACGGACTAGTCAGCGGAGCTAGACCGATAAATTGTCCAGGCCAATTCATTTTTTGCTCTAACCAAACAGTAACGACTGACGCACTGTATTTTCGTCCTGTTGATCAGGTAAATATGGCCGCTTAAGGTTTTCTTGATAACATACTTTCTCTATAGCTTCATACTACGAGCGAGCACCAATCAGGCTTTAGCTCTGTTCCAATCAAAATCTGATAAGACTCATGGGATTGATAGCTCGTGTTGTCACCATCAGATGTGTCTGATCACACCCAGGATGAAGCAGATCTGATGAAGCAGGCTAGCTGAGTTACAACAACCTGTACAGCTGCTGAATAAGTCTGAGATTTGGGCAGCGATTCACAGGTGCTGAACCGGGCGACTTACACGGCTAAAATAACTTGGGTTAATTCCTCTGTGTGGTAACAAAGAGGAACCTATTAAAGTTTCCAATGAGAAAAAAAAGACATTTGAATTAACTATGACTATTCCATTCTGCATGTAGGCAAAATATTTACAGACACTGTTACGCTCAATTTCGATTAGGATTACGAGGATTTCTTTGCTTTACGTCACGAGAAACCCACTGCTGCAGAGGGGAGGGAGGCAGGGGGGGCTTATTCAGGGAACTGGGGCCCCCGCCTCAGGGTATCAAAGCTGCCTGTAAACACCCTAAACAAATCAAAGCTGGGTTATTCCGAGCACGTCATCATGGCTGCCCTAAAGTGTGGAAGATTAATCAGAACTACCGGTACCTGAGTTGTCGAACTGCAGCTCCTGGCAGTTTGAAGAGCTCTTCCAGGAGCAGCTGTACACCGCTCCCCTCTCCACAACGCTGCTGGAGGCCGAGGTGTTGGCCCGAGGAGCTCCTATCAGAACCTCTGACCTGAGGAGAGGAGACGAGGATCAGAGAATTATTTTAAAGTGGTGCTTCAGCAATCTAGCCTTACACATTCATATAGTTGGGGGACTTGCAAGAGAGCATGGTCAACATTGAAGCAGCAGAGTCTGAGACATCCTGACTTTTAAGCCCGAGTCATGCACGCAGGCCGCAAGGGTCTGTGTGGGTCCATGTGATCTGCATTTCCTCATGTGCCCTGGTAGCCAAGGTCTGCGTACTGTCCATAATGTGTGACCCCATGCGCCACAGAAAGTATGATGCATCTCCTTGTCAACGCCTCTCACGTCGGCCCGTGTAATGTATTCCCATTCTTGGCCCTCTTCTCATTAAGCGGCCGCACACACCATTTTAGGTTTTGACCTTTTCTTGCCAAACACAACAAAAGAGCCCTTCTTTTCGTTTTCTCCTGCAGATGTGTGGAAGTCTGTAGCTGTACGCCTTCATATTGACATATAAACAAACTTTTACTGCCTAATATGGACCAAACTCCAACAACACTGGATACTACAATTCCCACAATGCAACACGACAGCATCTTTCATTACACCTTCCCAGACTGGCCCACATGATTCATGTCCCCCCTTTTGCAATGCAGAGTTTCTGTTGTAAATGTGTTGCCTCTGTGTCCAGGCCGGTCATTTTGTCAGACTGTGGCGACTAACTAATGAACTAACTAACGATTTTCACTATTGATTAATCTACTGATTACTTCCTCGACTGTTCGTTTGGTCGATTAAGCAACAAAAGGTTGTGGAAAATGACAACAAAAAGGACGTCTTCAATTTGTGTAATTTTTTCTCAAACGTCTCATTTACTACATGAAGTAGAAGAAAAGCTGAGAAAACGTACATCTGAGCAGCTTGAAACAGAGAATGTTTGACATTTTGGCTTGAAAAATTACTCAAATGTTTAATCAACTACCAAAACAGTTGCCAATTAGCGCTTAGCCACAGCTCTGCCTGTTTGTGGGCTCCTCCACCATGTATCGTCCTGAGAGAATACCGGGGCGACTGCACCTGAACTTACTCGCTGAAAAGAAGGATATTGTGAATAAAAATCAGAGCTGAAACTATAAGTTGATAAACTGATTATTGAAAGAAACTGAATCGCTCCAGAGGACTCCAGGCTACGGAGACACTCTATGTTGTTTCTGAATTTATCACCCGTCTGCAGCTCCTGTACATAGAACACAAGTGCTGCTGTGAGATATAAAACAAGATTTGGCCAAATGCAGTGACGTTGTGGGTTGACAGCTTTTATCTGCGTTCACAACAGAGCTGTTAGTAATAAAGAACGTCTTTGTTCGCACCAGCTTGGTTTTCCTTGCAGAGCGAAAAAAGGATTTATCTTCCCAACTTGGCTGGAAAGCAAAAGGGCCGTTCAGAGGATTACAATTCACGCGGAAACAAAGAAAATGTTAACCGTTTACGCTTCAAGGGGCCTTGGCTCTTAGACACAGCGCTGTTTATCGGACACTGGCTCATTTAGACTGAGTCCGTTTTATTGATTTATTGAGTCTGCTTTTCAGGCTGTCACAGAGCACAGTCAGTGGAACGAGACTAAAACAACAGGGAAACTACAGCTCCGGTAACCTTTCACTACATCTGAATGTGTTTTACTAGAAACCCCACAGTATATATGAAACAGAAATGAAACTATATGAAACTTTTTAAACATTAACAATGCACAAAGATGCTCTGAGTCTTACTTACAAGTTATGTTTTATTCTTACTGAAATCATGTAATGATGGTTATTTCTGCTATAATTATTTTTGAACCTTTTTTATCCACAGGTGTGGGATATTGTTCTGATTGCAGTATTGTTTACTTTTATTTGGTTTCATGTTATCTAATGCTGTGAACTGCCGCCACGTCTGTAAAAGGGGGCTCTTGTTCCACAGTGTGATAAACCTTCAGGCTTACAGCATCTGTTTTTCTTCC
Source organism: Xiphias gladius (assembly GCF_016859285.1). Taxonomy (NCBI): domain Eukaryota; kingdom Metazoa; phylum Chordata; class Actinopteri; order Istiophoriformes; family Xiphiidae; genus Xiphias; species Xiphias gladius. The sequence goes on along the minus strand of NC_053415.1, from coordinate 27,669,635 downwards.
TCTTCTCACAGGGCACAGACTTTATGAAACGATGCACATTAACGCGTTACATGAAATTATTTACACGTACACGCAATGTTGCGGTTGATATTTTTCTTTTGGTTTTGTAAATCCGGCCCATATCTCATTATATTTTTGATGTCTGCTGATACACAGCATAGATCTCGTCGGCGTGTGCAATGGGCCAAATATTTGCCATGACACACGATAAAACCTCAAAAGTACATTGTAAACTCACTATTGTGAACCATGGACACTGCAAAAGTGCTTTAGCGGATCTGGTGAGGAAGGTCTAATCCTAGGAACAAAATAAAAGCAACGAATAAGAGCAGGTTGCCAGTATCCTTATCTTTTCAAACAGATACTGTTTGAATACAGCAGGAAACAACAACGGGAAACTTATGGACGTATGATAGGAATGTAATAGTGATATCAAAGGCCCCACACAATATAAACCATGTACAGTTGAAGTAATGGCAGTAGTGGACAAGCTTCTCTCAATAACAGTTTCAGAAATCCTTAATTATCTCTTAACCTGTGAACCCAGGACTTAGTACGACCCCAGGCTCCATTAACTCACTTGGGGCGGCTCAGTTTTATTAATGGGACGACTGATTAAACGCACCTTAAATTCACGGGTTAACCCCCTTAATTATTAACGCCATGGCACAATGTGTAGGGGCTGGTTTTGGACTGTTTGGCATCCAGTTCTGCTGCAAAGGCTTTTTTAAAAATACAAATATGTGTTTAATCATCCAACAGGTCAACTGAAAACTAGAGAGTAGTGGAAGAAGAATTCAAGACCCTCACTTCACCACACCAATACAGCCATGTAGAAAATACTCTGTTCCCAGTAGAACTCCTGCGTGAAAAATCCTTCCTGTGTGTAGAAGTAGTATCGACTAGTGGTAACTGAGTATCACAGTAAAAGTACTTCCTGTAGTCACAGTATCACAGTAAAGATACTTCCTGTAGTCACAGTATCACAGTAAAGATACTTCCTGTAGTTCCAGTATCACAGTAAAAGTACTTCATTGTGCTGGGACCTGTCTCCTGTGACTGGTCTCTGATTCTCAGATCATTGATCCAGAGTCACGGAGGCTTCGGCAGCGTTTTACTGCTGGAGCTGCTTTTAGTTCAGTCCGCTGGTTCCCAACCTGGGGGTCGGGCCCCTCCCCAGGGTCACCAGGTGAACCTGATGGAAGTTCTGCAGCCCTAACTTCCGTTCACAGTTTTGGACTTTTGTCTAATTTTGAAATATGTGATTTTTTTGGATTTTTTTTTACTTTGGCCTCTTTAAATCACAATGATTAAATTGAAACCATGTGAGAATTTGGAGGCAAATGTCTCCGTGTTGGAGCTGAAAGCAACTCGGAGACCTCCGAGGCTCGCTCCAGGGCCCAGGTGGAGTCCGCTCTCCGTCGGGGCCTTAAAGTGACTTTAATGTGAAACCGTCCAATAGCTAGAGCTGCCAAATGACTGAGGGGCAGTAGAAGTACAGTACGAGTACCTCGAAGTTGTACTTAGGTGTATTCACTTGTGTAAAAGTACTTAGTTACAGTATCCAGAGTAAATGGAGTAACGGTAAAATGTTGCCTTGAGGGGCAGAAACCTCGTTTCCCCAGCCGAGCATGTCCCCCACCCCCACCATCATCATCACTATCATCCTCATCCTCATCCTCGCTATCTGCTCTGTCTTACTTTTGGTTGTTCGGGGGCTTGAAGAAGTCCACCGAGAAGCCGAAGTAGCTTCCCTGCGGTCCGGAGTACACGGAGGGCTCGTCCACGTCCAGGTTGAAGGAGCCGCAGCGGTGGAAGCCGACGCAGACCAGGACGAGCAGACCGAGACCGGACCGACCTCCCGCCATGGCTGCTGCCGAGCACCGAGGGGAAGCGCCGACGAAGAAGATGCCCGCTGGTAAGCTAGCCTCCCGCGCTGTGTGTCCACCGGCAGAGTCGCTTTAAGCGGCTTTAAAATCTCAGTCTTCCCAGCGGGAGCTGTCCTCCGGAGCCGCACGGAGAACAAGTCGTCATGTAAGTGTTAAATAAACCACAACCGCGGCTCGGACCGAAGCCGTCGGGAACCGAGCGCAGCGGCAGCGAAGAGACCGGACTCGGTCCGGTTCTCGGCGGCGGTTCGTTAGCCTGTTTTAGCCGATAAAAGCTGGAGAAACTCGGGAACAATCCCGGGGAGAGGCCGCGACTACGTTTGTGTGTGAGTGAGTGAGCGAGCGAGCGAGCGAGTGAGTGAGAGAGAGAGAGAGAGCGTGTGTGTGTGTGTGTGTGTGTCATTGCGGGTTTGTCCCAACCAGCTGAGGTCAAGTCGGGACATCGAAACACACGTCCGGTTCAGCCCTTTCAAAACAAAAGCATCGCCGACTGCCAAGCTGGGAGTAGTTTCGGTTGTGAATCGAGCTTTTCTAACTTTATGTCTTTATTTTATTCACGAAAAATGAGATAATGTCTGTTTATTTATTATTAGTGAAATTAAAGTGTATTGAGTGGAAACATACTGAAGTCGGCCTGTAAAATAACCAGAGGACCGGACCTCAGGAGTATCTGCGACCTGGCCCCAGTTTTTTTGGGGGAAAAATCAAGATGTGGTTATGACAGAATCCACTGAGCGACTAGCAGGAAATGACATAGCTTCTTGTTAAATATGTGCGGCAGAAGAAAAATGCAGTCATGGCATTTGGTTTGAAAATACGAAATAAAGCATCGTAACGTCTCGTAGACACCGGGAGGAATATTTCTCCGTCCCCGAGGGTCTTGGAGAATTCTGGAGATACCTTCAGCGCAGCAGTCAGTTCTGCCAAACAACGAGCTTGTCAAAGAAGACTGAGTTTTTATTTGTTGGGATAAACCGATGCCTGGATGTCATGGTGATGCAGGCCTCACACCGAGGCCATGGGTTGGTTTCAGCCACGTGGGCGGGGGTTTACACTCAGGTATTGGTTATTGTAAGACCCTGGTTGCAGTATGTTTGGGCTCGATAGGATCCATTCTGTAGTTCACCAAAGGTGCCGGGATTTGTGGGATCGTCCGGACCGAAGCCACTCACACAAGTGAGAGTCTCAGGCCTCATGACGCTAATATTAGATATACACATTAACAAAAAGGGCACAGTGGAAGAAATCTGACATTCCTATCTCCCATCAAGCCTCGTCGTTCTTGCACTAATAGGATGAGCTGTTGTTTCTGTTTGCAGTCTTGACTTGACAGGCTCGTTAGCAGAGTATTTACAGCGTGTGTCCGACCGCACCCTCCACGCAGCGACTCAACCAGCTGCGCTGACAGATGTAAGCAGCGGCCGGATCATGCTTTTACTCTTACGGCTGAGCCGCTTTCCTGTGGTGGCCGACGTGTCCGCGGGTGACTTGATGCAGCGACTGCTGCCGCACAACAGGAAGTTCATTCCGCCTCCTCATCAGACAGAGGGAACGCGCACTTCTGCGAGACTGGCAGGCGTCGCCAATTACAAGGAAATGTTATGGGGGGGGGGGGGGTCTATTCAAGTCCTCTTTCCGGTCCTGCCTTACTTCTTGCATGGCTTCAGTCTGGGTCATCAGCTCCTGATGATCAGCTGCATGTTTCCGTGTGTGCGTGCGTGCGTGCGTGCGTGCGTGTGTGTGTGTGTGTGTGTGTGTGTGCGCGCACACAAGAGCTCTGAAATAGTCATAATAATCAAATGTGCTGTAACAGTTGTAGTAATAAATAGGACTGATACAACAACAGCTACGACAACCAATAAAAGGACCTTCTGTGTGTGTGTGTGTGTGTGTGTGTGTCAGACACGGATTAACCACAGCTCAAAATATTACACAGGCTGCACCTCCAGCATTATTGCCCAACTAAAATCTTCCAGTCTCTGTCTGAGGCCCCAGAGAAACCACTCAGACAGATCCAGATCCAGCTCTGGCTGTTTTTGGTGTGAAAGCACGTAGACTGATGGAGGCAGAGGAACCCACCAAACCCACCCGGCCTTGTCGAAAGACGTGATTCAACGCCTCCAGCTAGAAAACATTACAAAAACATGACATTTTTACTAAGAGGGAATGTGGATGAGTTTGATTGGATTTGCAGCTGCAAGTTTGCGATCTGTTGTTAACGTACTGTATTTACTGCTTGTCAAAAGTATGTTGAAGTCCTCGCTTATTATTTTATTTCTGCATTTCGTACTGCACAAAGTACCAATAACCACAATAAACAGAAGTGAAAAATAAGAGGATCCACAGGGGGACCACAGGACATTATTACATTAGATTAAGAACAGGATATTTTTAAAAACTTGAAATTTCTTACAACTACTAATTCTACTGCTATCGTCACTTCTATATCTGCTACTACAACTGTCGCCATGAAAGTGAAGCAACACATACTGAGTTACTGATGATACTGTCGATGCAGTTCGTCATTCGGTCAGAGGTAAATCCACTCACACATGCTGCTCAGTGGGCTGTGTTTACTCATACACACACACACACACACACACACACACACACACACACAGTCAGCTGCTGATGAAAAACTCAGACCGAGCACAGTGTTGTGCTTCTCAGCTTAATGGGATTTAAAGGGGCATCACATCACACGTTGCACCAACTGACTGTAATGCAACAAGCGGTTGCTAGCTTTGTTTATCCGGTTCCACTGATTTACAGACTACATGACCTGAGGTTTTGGAATTTCTGATTTTCAAACCCGCCTCCACTTTCACCAGTAAGGAATCAGCAGAACGGAAGTGAGCGACTCTGGTTCGAATGGCCATTTTGACATCGGTGGGGGTCAGCACCCTGACAGGAGCCAGATGAATAAATGGTAAATCAAACAGAAGCAGTGATGTTCTGTAGGATCCAGTCAAAGACACGTAGGAATGTAGTGACACCCTCTCTTGCGAAAACCTCCAAAGGATTGAGAGAAATGCGCACTTTGGTCTCACAGAAACCTCTACTTGAATTTATTAACCAGTTTCTCCATTTATGGACCAGATGACTACTCCACTATTTGAGTGAATACTTAATGGCAGGGGGGGGGCATTTTGGCAGAGGCTGGTGCCAAGTCTGTGTTTGACAAGTCACAGTTCTGAAATCAAGACAGGCAACTCCTACTTAAAGTCCCAAGTTAAGACAGTCCCACAAGTCTCATGTCAAGTTCTTAGTCAGGAAAAACAAGTCCCAAGTTAAGACAGTCAAAGCAACCCAAGTCAACCCCAGGTTTGTTCCCAGTTAGGGCAGGCAAGTACCACAAGTCTCACATCAAGTCCAGAGTCAGGAAAAACTAGTCCTAAGTCAAGTTGGCAAGTCTCTAGTCAAGTCCAAAGTCAAGTCCAATTCAAGCCTTAAGTTCAATACAATGATGTCAATACAAAGAACTCCCAAGTCAAGATGGGCCAGTCCAAGTTTAGGTCAAGTCCCAAATTAAGAAAGGCGGGTCCCACAAGCCACACGTCAGGTCCCATGTGACAAAAAAGTCAGATGTCAAGAATGGTAAGAGCAAAGTCGAGTCAAGTTCTAGTCCCAAGTCAAGTCTGGGGCTGTTTTATGTAAGTTCTCTTTTAACACATTGTAAAGATAGTACACACAGCAGTGGCTTAGAAAGACATCATCTGTAATGCATAAGCAAAAGTCAAACATTGATATCTAGAAGTTGTCTTACACAAATACCAATATTCGGCAACGCATCCAGCTCACAGAGTTACAACCTAGTGCTTTTTCTTGTAGACTGTAAATCCACAAGCAGTCATGTCAGTGTGCAGCAAAAGCTCAGATGCAGACCCAGCGAGCGAGTTGAGTGGTTTTCGTCTTATTTGGCCATGAGCTGCACTGAATCACTGCTACAATGAAGTGTGCACTAAAGAATGTGTGGCAGAACTCCCATGGGATTCACAGGAGGGGGGAGGTTACGTGTTTCTGTGTGTGTGTGTATCCTTGTACATCTATCTTTGTAAGGACCAATTTGAGTTTTAGACCCTCAGGAGTGAGGACATTTTGTCTGGTCCTCACAGCTTCAAAGGGCTGTTTGAGGGTCCAGACCTGGTTTGAGGGTTCAGGTTAGATCTAGGTTTAGGTTAGGGTTAGGGGCTAGGGAATGCATTATGCCAATGAGTGTCCTCACAAAGATAGAAGTACAAACGTGTGTGTGTGTTGGCAGAAGTGGGTCTTTTTGTTGTGCGGTTTCTGAACGTAGTTTCCAAACAAATGTGAAGCAGGAACTGCAGATTGGAATTAGTGAAGGTGAGAGGTCACACGCTGTGGGAGGGATTTAACTGAATAAATACATAACTACATGTCTATACGTTCCTGTCCCGACTCTCTACAATCCCCTTTTTTGGGTAGACCATCAAAATAACTTAATGAATACACTGATACAAGTGATTTACAGTTGGTTTTGTTGCTAGAGAATGATTTATACTTCCATGGGGAGGGTGTTTGGTGTAGCAATGGATTCCCCGTACATATCCTCTGTGGTGCCCCTGTAAGCAGGGGCTTCTGTGTTGTGCTGGCTAGTAATCAAGATGTCGTGAGAGAAGGATCTCTTTGGAGTTGATCTAAATCCATTCTGAAAGGGACAAATATTAAGGTAGAACCTCCATGTAAATAAAACCCCGCGCTCAGCTGCTACACAAATGACAGGAATAAGAGACAAAATGGGGGCGTTTGATTAGTTTACTGTAACTTTAAGCTGGCAGTGTTTACCTGTTAAAACAACTGAAATTCATAGTTAATGACAAGCACACACACACGAAAAAAACAACAACAAAAATATACTGAGTAAACTGCCACAAACATTAAGATGGGATGACGACAATAAATGGAACTAAAATGACAGATTTGAGACCCACCTTTCCCACGGGAGAACAGTAAGAAGGGAATTGGTGAAGAAGACAAATGGAATTTAAAGTGGAGACCAGAGAAGAAGAGGCAAAGGAGGTGGGGAGTTGGACGGGAACCTTATGGATACACGTCTTACCAACGTTAAGTTTGAAAGCCTTCCTACTCAGGTAAATGCTTCTATTTTGACACATTTTGTTCAAGTGTATTAAGAAGAAGTTACCAAACATACGACCCTGTTACACTCCTCTTCAAAACTCGAGTACATGTCAGGGCTACAGCAGCTACAGAGATGGTTATTGGTCAGTTTGAGCTGCTTGTGTTTTCTCCTAAAACTTTCCAACCCTGTCTCCTAGAAATTAAGTTTACATGTGACTGGACTGTTTTCCCAGTTATGTTGTGGTGGCAAATGTAGTCTCTGGCTGGATAATGTTCAGGGGACAGGTTTTTTGAATGAACGAAGCGCTGCATTTATTAACTGCACAAACGCACGACTGTGACGCCAGAGACCAGGTTCACATCCAGAGTCCCGTCTGTGGTTCAGGCAACAACAGCTCTTTGGGTAAGGTTCAGGAAAGATGGTGGTTTTGGTTCAATGTAAATAAACAGGTTGGTGTCTGAAGTCACCTTGAACTTTTTCTCTATTAAACCAGACCAGGATCTTTCCCGAACCTGAACCAGGTGCTGTGAGAGTCTAAACCGAACCATAAACCAGTTTAATGACGCTGGAGTCACTACAGGTGGATATTGAGCTGCAGGATCAGACATTTTGGTGGAAAACAAACACGATGTCTGTGAAGATTTTACTGATTCATTCAGTATCAACATGTTTGTGACTTGTCAGATTTGTAAATAGACAGCATTTCCTCATTATGTTCGTAGAAAACATGAACCTTTGCTGTGGCTCTAAAATGTGGTCTGGTGCTTCCTGTTTCCTTTAAATCATTCAGTTGTGTCTAGAACTCGACCGGAGTTCAACTTTGCCAAAAGCCATGAAGTCCAAAGAAGTCTCTGTAGACCTCTGCAATAAAACTGTGGCGAGGCCTAGATTAGGGTGAAATATAAAACCATTTGTAAAGCTTTGAATGTTCCCAGGAACACAGTGGCGTCAATCACTGTGAAATGGAAGAAGTTTGGAACCACCAGGACTCTTCCTAGAGTTGGCCGTCCCACCAAACTGAGCAACCGGGCAATTCTGGTCAGGAAGGTAACCAAGAAACCAACAGTCGCTCTGAAGAGCTTCAGACATCCTCTGCAGAGATGAGAGAACCTGCTGGAAGGACGACCATCTCAGCAGCACTCCGTGAACCAGGTCTCTATGTAGAGAGGCTGGACTGAGGCCACTTTGAGTAAAAGGCAGATCACGGCCTGCTGGGAGGTCTTCTCAGCAGCAGGGACAGGGAGACTGGTAAAACCTGAGGCAACGATGAAAACAGCCAAATACAGAGAGGTCCTTGAAGAAAACCTGCTCCAGAGTGCAGGCGACCTGAGACTGGGGCGACTGTTCACCTCTCAGCACGACAATGACCTAAAGCAAACAGCCAAGACAACGCTGGACTGGCTTCAGGACCAGTCTCTAACTGTCTTTCAGTGTTCCAGCCAAAGCCCAGACTTATCCCCATAGAACATCTGTTGAGAGACCTGAAGACGCAGGTCACAGACACTTCTCTTCCAGTCCGACAGAGCCTGAGAGGATCTGCCACAAAGAAAGAGATCAACTGCCCCAATCCAGGTGAGCAAAGCTGGCAGAGACTAAACCAAGAAGACTTGAACCTGTGATCACTGCCAAAGGGGTTTCGACAAAGTACTGGACTAAGGGTCTGAAGACTTTTGAGATTCAAAATAAGAGATTTCCGTCTTGGATTTTTAATAAATTTGCTAAATTTCCTGAAACCATGTTTTCACCTTGTCATTATAGGTTATTGATTGTAGATTGATGGACAATAACAATTTTATCTATTTACAAATAAAACTACAACACAAAATGAAAAAAGCGACGGGATCTGAACTTTGTGAATCCTCTGTACGAGCCTCTATGTCAAGTCAAGGTTAGACAGAGGAGCAACAAGAGCAACATTTAAAATGAGTCTGTTTTTCTTTAAACTACACACACACACACACACACACACACACACACCACCACCACCACAAGAGGCTTATTAGACATTATTTGCTGCCACGTAGTGGAGAGACAGGAGACTGCAGTCCGACTGATTTTTTTTCTGTCCACCTCCAACCAACTTATTTTACTGAAATAAGAAAAACAGGAACAAACAACTACATAACTTTTGTCCATCAAAAGGACACACAACCGTTTTTTTTTTGCTTTTACACATTTAGGCCACAGGAAAAATGCCATAAAGTCAGGTATGCTAACGTAAAGACACCTGGTGATTCTTCCTCCCAGATTACTTAATGTACATTTTTATATTCTCTTACTGTGTATATATTATTATTATTATTACTATTAATAGCAGTTTTTACATATTACTTCCTATTGCAATTGTAACACAGCATTATTCCATCATTAAACTTTTTTTGATTCTGATAAATCGACACTTGGATAAGAAACGTCCAAGGCCTGACTGAGTAAAATCGAATTAAAATGAATTTAAAAAACTTGTCCCGAACAATATACAGAATAATCCCATGACAGCTAAGTCACATAGAAGTAAGAATCAAGGTATCCTGTCCCTACCTACAACTGGAATTACATAAAAATGTGTGAATATAAATATTCCATCCACAGCTAAATGTCCCACATGCAGAACCAGCCACTATACAGTGTTTATCACTGGCCTTACCTGTCAAAGCTTGTACATGAATAACAGACCAAACAAAGTCAGCGGCCACTATTTTGTCTTGGCATGGGAGAAGATTTGCCAACAGCAGAGGACACATTTGAAACAACAAAAACTGCAAAAATACAGAAAACACTGATGACTGAAGCATGACGAGGTGCCACAGTAGGATTTTTTGTGCTCATCTTAATATTAGTTTGTAATATTACTGCTTGATTGTCCTCTGTGTGCATTACCGATGAAGCACACAGTCCACATATCTGGGAAAGTATCCACAGTCCAAGCAATCTAAAATAGTTACAGAAATACACACATCACCCAGCAAAGTATTAAGTTTCAAGGTTCAACCAAGTTATTAATAAGAAAAGTGAAGGCTTTCAATAATCAATGTCTGATAATGGGCTTATCAAATGAGAGTTCAACAGATGGACCCTCTACCCTGCATTGATCCAGACTGAAGCAGTTGTGGAAACTTTATGTTCTGCTGCTTCTGGGATGCAAGCAGCAATGTGTACAAACAGGGTCCAGTGCGGGGCAAAGCCACACACACCTGACTTCACTTGTGTTCTCTAATCAACACTCACCAAGCGCTTTAGTCGGAACACCACACTAATACTAGGTGGTTCCTCCCTTTGCTTTTCGTGGCCTGGATTCCAGCAGATGTTGGGAACTTTCCTCTGAGATTCTGGTCCATGTTGACAGGATGGCGTCACATCATTTCTGCAGATTTATCAGCTGCACATTGATGCTGCCAGTCTCCTGTTCTACCACATCCCAAAGGGGTTCTACTGGATCCAGACGTGGTCTCCCGCTGTTGTAGTCCATCCACCTCAGGGCAGGAGGTGTTGTTCATCCTGAGAAGCTTCTCTGCTCACCACAGCTGTCAACGGTGGTTATCTGGTGTCATTCTGATGTGTGATTTGAACATGAACTGAAGCTCCTGAGCTGTAGCTGCAGGAGTTTATGCATTAATGTGCTGCCACACGATTGGCTGATTGGCTAATTGCATGAATGAGCAGGTGTACAGGTGTTCCTATTAGTACAGTGCCTGCTGAGTTTATATTCATAAAGGGTTTTCCCAGTTATGCTGTGGTGGCAATTTATTTGGGGAATCAATCCCTGGCTGGATTATGTTCACAGGCAATGTTTATATAATATTTATTTAACATTACGTTTTTTAAAGGTACTTTGTATTTGAATTTTTCTAGTTTTTACTTTGCTGGCTGGTTAGCTTTTACATACATTGAAACATAACCGAATCCCTAAAATCACATGCTACATTTAAAAAATGTATTATTAAAGTTTTATGGAAGTAAGAGTTTTTTTTAATTTTGTACATTATCTGAACAGCCAACTTTTACATACAGTATGAGAGGACAGTGTGAATGGCAATGTAGAACAACAGGGAAAATGTGGGTAATTTTTATGAGCACGGACAGAAATACAGATAGGATTGTGAGGTTGACAGATACAGATAATGTCTTTGTGTTACACCCGTAACATCTCTATAATGAATATGATCTTAAATATAAAAATAATAACATCTATTTTTTTCAACAAGGTATTTTGGAAAAGGGTGCATTAAGTGTTTACAGTCTTACAGTCTTCACTCTACAGATGTAGAGTTTTACATCGGTCTAGGTACTATGAAGTGCTCTGAGACCAGACTGGGAACTGTTAAAAACACTATCATGTTCATAAAATATATCAATTGAGATGAAATGACTTTCTCCAGAACCTTAGATAGAAAAGACAGTTTGGAGATTGGTCCATAGTTACATAAGGACAGGGTGAATAACGACATGTTTAAAACTGTCTGGTAAAGAACCAGAAGCCAGTGCGTTGTTTAAAAAATGTAAAATAGCAGGGCAAACAGTGGAGAACACCTCCCTCAGCAGCTAGGTGGGGATGATATCTAGGATGCAGGAGGAGGAGATCATGTGTGACACTGTGCTCTCAACACTGAAAGTCTAATGGGTTGAAACTGGGTAAAAGAGGCAGAGATAACATGGGGAATGGAAAGAACACAAGGATCACACTGGATCTGGGACCTGATGCTCTCCATCTTATCCCCAAATTAACAAAAAATGTGATTGTACAATAGTTATTTTTGTTGATATATTTATTCAGTTTGTCTTGACAGAACAGCCGTTTGAGATTTCTTTCATTTTTAGTCCATATATGATTTAATTAAGGACAGACTGCCTGAATAAAATATGATTTGCTTATCAGATAAAAAGCCAATCAAAAGTGTTGGGTAGATTGCAGGGCTGCAAAGATCAGAGTTCCCATTATTACGTTACAGAAAAGATGTCTGTACATTTGTTTTAGTGTTAATACATCAGATACTTTTGGCTGGACAGAACAACCTCTTGAGGTGTTTAGAGATTTCTTTCATTTTTAGTCCGTACATTATTGGATTAAAGAGAGGATGATACGTTACTATTTGTAAAGTCATTATTAAACGTACAGTTTTTGGAAAATCTGATTCCAGCTGAACTGTGATAACATCATATGCACACAAACAGGAGAAGTTGATTAAAACCAGCAGGTGAGGTAAACAGGTCTGTGCAGCTTTTTTCCTGACTTCTCTACTGCTCCGATAGGATATGATGAGTATCCTTGTGTAAGTAAAAAGTATGAAAAGCACAGGCAGGAGTGCAACATTTAGCAAAATGACCAAATCATGTATAATTTGTGTATTTGAGACAACACATTGCAGTTTGTAAACTGTGTTGTTACAGAAAATTGCTTTCAAAGTAAAGCTGCACAGCTTTTTATTAGCACTCATTACAGCTGGTACTGCAACCTGACACGCTGGCAGGAGCCAGGCTAAAACCAGGAAAACCCTCACAGCGGCTTTTCTCATGATAGTTGGATATTGCAGAGGTTTACATATAGACACATACCTGTCATAGGCCATGGCTGCCAACAATAGGAACTCTGAACCGCCTAAAGAGTAAAATATTTGAAACTGAAAGAGACAGGTGGAATAAGAAATGATCTGTTTTTCAGATAAAAAGTCAATTAACAACTTTGGGTACATTGCCGTGCTGAAAAGAACAGAGTTCAGTAACAAAGCTGCAATGAAAACGTACATAGGCTCATGAAGGTTTTGGTGAATCCAGACGAGGCAAATGATGGTTGAATTACTGCAGATAATTAGAATATACACTGTAAACATGATCACAAAATAAAGATATCTGTATCTGTACAACTCCACATAGCCGTCAAGGGTTATAAATGTTGCATTTAATTCATCGTCCATTATGATTGTCATAAAATAAATGTTACCGTATAAAACAGGCAGGTTCTGCAACAGGCATACATGGATAAAAACGTTAAGATCAAGTCTTTGACGATTACATACAACCTGTTTAGGATGGTTTCATTTACAGTTACCTGCACTTGTGTGTATTCACCTTCAGAAGGGGACTATCCAGCTCTGTAGATTGTTTTTATCGGACCGCGTCACCCTCCGTGGATTTCATTAAACTCTCCACCAAGAGCTACTAACATGCCAACAACTTCATCAAACTCTGGAGGCCAGTACACATGAGCACCAACGGGGGGAATGGGTGAGTACTTCACGTGTAAAGGTCCCAAAGCTGCATTGAGTCCCTTGAACATGCCAGGGATAATATTACATTCCATTTTCGCCCCCTCTCAAAATGCATGAAGGGCTTCCACAACCCTAGTTCTCCAACAGAGTAAAACGTTTGCATTACCCAACCTTAGTAGGGGGTCTTTTAAGCCACTGAGCCCCTTTCCCACACAAAACATGGGAGCGCAGCCTGCACCATTAACGCACAGAAAAAAATCAGCAAAGCATCTCAAAAAATTGAGATGCTTTGTCCGGCCTTTACTGCAGCCGCCTTCATTTGCTGCTTGTTTGTGGGTCTATTTGCCCTCAGTTTTGGCTTCAGGAAGTGAAAAAACATGCTCTGTTGGGCTGAGGTCAGGTGACTGACTTGGCCATTGAAGAATATTCCAGTTCTTTGCCTTGAGATGTTCTTGGGTTGCTTTCTCAGTATGTTTTGGGTCATTATCCATCCGTACTGTGAAGCTCCATCCCATCAGTTTTGAGCATTTTGCTGAACCTGAGCAGACAGTTTAAAACTATATGCTTTAGAATTCATCCTGTTGATTCTATCATCAGTCACATCCTCAATAAACACCAGTGACCCAGTTCCATTGGCAGCCACACATGTCTATGCCATAACACTGCCTCCACCATGTTTGAGAGATGATGTGATATTCAATTCAATTCAATTCGGTTTTATTTATATAGCAACCAAATCATAACAGAGGTTAATCTCAGGGCACTTTTCATGTTGAGCAGGTCCAGACTGGACTCTTTATAGTTATATTGCTTTAGATCATGAGCCATTTCTGTCTTTCCAAACTTTTCTCTTCCCATCATTCTGGTTCAAGTTAATCTCCAAAGAATCTTGTTCCAGAACTGGGCAGGCTGTTTTAGTCTAATCTGGCCTTTCTGTTATTGAGTGTTACCAGTGGTTTGAAGCTTGTTCTAAACTCTGTGTATTCATATCCATGAAGTCTCTTGGTTGTAGACTTTACCAATGATACGCCTGCCTCCTCCAAAGAGTTCTTGACCTGGCTGGATGTTGTGAAGGGGTTTTTCTTCACCAAAGAAAGAATCCTGTGATCATCCACATCAGTTGTCTTCCGAGGTCTTCCAGGCCTTTTGGTGTTGCTGAGCTCACCAGTGCATTCCTTCTTTTTAAGAATGTACCAAATTGTTGATTTGGCCACTGCTAAAGTTTCTGCCATTTGTCTATTAGGTTAGATTTGTCAGCCTAATGACGGCCTCCTACATACTGAGAGTTCCCAAAAACAGCTACCACATGCAAGTTCAACACTTGGAATCAACTCCAGACCTTTTATCTCCTTCATTTGTCATGAAATGACGAGGGAACAGGCCACACCTGAACATGTCACTGACTGTCAGTCAACTCTCCAATTATTTTTGAGCATCTGAAAATGAGGGACAATGTATAAAAACTGCTGTAACTCCTAAACGGTTAATGTGACATTTTTGTTAAACCCCTTGAATTAAAGCTGAAAGTCTACACTTCAATCACATCCTCATAGTTTCGTTTCAAATCCACTGTGGTGGTGTACGGAGGCAAAACTAAGAAATTGAATTCTGATCACTGCTCATAGAATAGGCAACTGTGTTAACCAGCAGTCATTACCCAGGTGGTGTCCTGCAGATCAAATCATTATTCTGCTATCACTACATCGTCTGACAAACTGAACCAAACTCCAGGTTGATGACAGCAGCTGTGCCGTGAGATCGACTACGTAACATTTAAAATGAGTGATGACCCAGAGAGTTAGAGGCACAAAGGGCTGTCATGTTCAAGTGCAGCCACAAAGCTACTGAACGAGCCGCACATGCGTATTCGATAAGACGTGGAACGCGAAGAATGTCAACAAATCGACTCTGAACTATATACCGGTCATAGGAGTTGACAGACACAGCAAGAACTCTGATCCATTTAAAGAGTAATATTGACACCACTGAAATAAACAGGCTGAATATGATATAATCTGTTTTTGAGATAAAACATTAACCAGAAGCTCTGGGTAAACTGCAGTGCTCAAAAGAACAGAGTTCAGTGACAAAGCTGCAATAAAAATGTACAAAGGCTCTCGGAGGTTTCGGTGAATCCAGATTAGAAACACAATTATATAATTACTGCAGCTTATTAGAACACATACTGTAAAGATAATAAAAAAATAAACATATCCATATTTATCCACTTCTACGTACTCTTTACTGTTTTCATAGCGAACAGTAGCAGTAGAAAAGGCTGTACACGAGCAGTCTGTGTTAATATATCAGATCATTTTGGCTGGACAGAACAACCTCTTGAGGTGTTTGGAAATTTCTCTCATTTTGAGCCCGTATATGACTGGATTAAACAAAGGATGATACAAAATTATTTGCAGTGTCATTATAAAGCTAATAATTTTTGGAAAGTTGGATTCCAATCGAACTATAGTGATATCATATGCACACAAACAAGAGAAACTGATTAAAACCAGCAGGTGAGGTAAACAGGTCTGCGCAGCTTTTTTCCTGACTTCTCTACTGCTCCGATAGGATATGATGAGTATCCTTGTGTAAGTAAAAATTATGAAGAGCATAGGGAGTATTGCCAGATCTACTAAAGCAACCACACCATATATAGTGATGAATCTTGATTTTACACACTGAAGTCCGTAGATTGCATTGTTGCAAAATATTCCTTTTAGAGTAAAGTTACACAGTTTAGCTTCAGCACTCACTATTGCAGGAACTGCAATATGGCAAGCAGGTACAAGCCAAGACAAAATCAGGCAAATACTCACAGTGGCTTTTCTCATGATAGTCGGATATTGCAGAGGTTTACATATAGACACATACCTGTCATAGGCCATGGCTGCCAACAATAGGAATTCAGAACTGCCTATAGAGTAAAATACAAAAAATTGGAAGATGCAGGCTGAATATGATATGATCTGTTTTTCAGCCACAAAATCAATCAGAAGCTTTGGGTAAATAGTAGTGCTGTAAAAGACACAGTTCAATAGCAAGGCTGCAATGAAAACATACATAGGCTCATGGAGGTTTTTGTGAATCACGATGAGGTACACAATAGTAGAATTACAGCAGATTATTAGGATATAGACTGTGAACATAATCAAAAAATATAAATATCTGTATTTGTTAACTTCCACATACCCGCTAAGAGTTATGTGAGTAACGTTTAACTCATCATCCATGAATGTTTTCTAAAACTAAACATTCAGTAAGAAAACAGGCAGATTACAGGACATAACCATTGTACGTTTAGAATTATTCAAAACACAAGTCTAACTTTTACAGTTACACCAACATGTAACCTTTACTGGAGCGTGTTATTCATTCACAGATACCAGACCTCGAAATGAACTTGATGTACGTTCATCTCCAAAACCCAGGAAGTGAACAGTCGGAGTCGGTGGTGAGGTTTTATTAGACTGCTTCACCCTCCAAGGATCTCATTAAACTCCCCACCGAAATACCTCTTTGTTGACCATGTGCCCCATTATGCAATCTTTCAACCAAAAATATCCGCTATAGTAGTCAACAACAACTAAGTAGCCCTCTACCTTCCGTGAGAACAGTTCGAGGGTCTGCCATGGTCTGTTTGGTTTCTGATGAGAGGTGAGATTTGAGGCATGTTGTTCCTGGCATATGGAGCCATTTTCCACAGCAGGGGTGCTATCGTTATCCGTGCCAGGCCAGAAGAGGACATCCTCACCTTTGGCTTGCTCCTTTTAAATACCCATGTATCCTCTGTGGTTGTGCTCCAACATGTTATCTTTCAAAGTGGATGGTACTATGATTTTCTCTCCATTTAGCAGTTTGTCATCTCACTGTGATTTTGTCTCTAAAGTTCTGGTGGTCTAGGAGGGTGGGAGGGCATTTCCTCCTTTCGTTATGCTATCCTGACAGGACTGTCTGCTTTAGCATGGTTAGTTGCAGCTCCTCTGTATTTTCTGTCTTCATCTCAACAAACCCTCTGTTGCTCACGGGCAAGCTGCTTAAGACAGCATGGACCTGCCCATCCATACCTTCACTCAGTTAGTCATCATCAGTTAGGCTGCCTGTGAGGTGTGTCTGCTACAGGGTTGCCTTCCATGGGCAGTGCCGGATCTCAATGCCATATCACTGCAGCTGCAGACTCACTTGTTGCAGGCATGCTGGAGCTGTGGGAGTTGGGTTGTGGACTGACTCAGCTGTTTCTTTCCTTCTGTACATGTGAGCGAGGAAACTTTTACAGCTCAATAGACAGTGAAAAGCTTCTCTTTGATCTGCCCATAATAATTTGCCCGCCGATCTATCGGTGTCCGCAACCTTGAAGCATACGCAGCTGGTATACATATTAGTTTAGGAGCAGATGTACATGGACTCTAGCAGCACAAATGCTCTTAAACCACTTTTTGTAGTAGCAGAGTATGGATCATAGGTCTCTGGTGATGAGCTCTGTCATTTGCTGTGTTATGACATCTATCTCAAGTGAACTCGAAGTCTTGTATGAGCAGCTGGTGTAGTAGTACGTTGGCCTCAGACAGATGTAGAGCAAACCTAGCAGGGTCCTTGTGAACTCCATCATGGTGCGATCGGTGGCCCCCCTTTGGTTCTGCCATTAGCCACTAAATCGTCCATTATGGATACTATGGCACTGAGTTCTTAATATGTGTCCGCCATTTTCCTTTGGAGCATGTCTTGTCCCGAAGGGAAGGCGAGGGGAGTCGTATCTGCTATACACCGTGGTAAAGGCCGGAACGAGTTGGGGGCCAAGTAGCCCAACTCTGCATCCATGACTCTGAAGTTCTGGGCTCCAGCCAGTTACAGAGTGCTACATCCAATGTGGAATGCAAGTGCTGTGGCCTTTAATTCCCTTGTATGGAACCTGTGGGTCACTAACAGTCTCATCACACTAATAGTCTTCCAGTGTGAAGCTTTTCAGCGGCTGCCAGTTGGCTCTGTCACTTTGCTGATAATGCCTATCTACAGACAGGACTAGCTTGAGTTAGGTTGTGTACGGAAGGAGCTGCTGCTCTCACAACACGTAGTGTCTGCACTACATCTCTTCAGCCATACAACAGCTGTGCACTCAGATGTACTTGACAAATCTCACACAACTGTGTACAATGGAAAACCAGTAGGCTCTGGGAAAATACAGTCACTCTGTGTACAGTGTAATACACTGCTGCGGTTAATATGGCAGTCAATCTGTGACGCCCTGGTGGTTGTGGTGATGTAGTTGTTAAGATACATACCATATAATATCAACAGATATTCCGATCCCATAGTTGTTTGTTGCATACCAACCCACCCACCCGACCTCGTCTCTCTTCATGATTCCTGTGCAGACAGTATAGTCCAGTATCACATTTGTACGGTGCGTTCATAAAGTATCCAGACCCCTTCACTTTTTTCATATTTTGTTATGTTGCAGCCTCATGCTGAAATCATTTAAATTCATTGTTTCCCTCTTCAATCTAAACTCAATAGCCCATAAGGACAAAACAAAAACTGAATTTTATGATTTTTGGCAAATTTATTAAAAGTGAAAAAGTGAAATATCACATTGACATAAGTATTCAGACCATTTGCTATGACACTCCAAATTTAGCTCAGTTGCCTCCCATTCCTCATCTTTGAGATGTTTCTACTTCTTGACTGGACTTCACCTGTAGTAAATTCAACTGATTGGACGTGATTTGGAAAGGCACACACCTGTCTACATAAGATCTCACAGCTGGCAATGAATATCTGAGGTCGGAGGAACTGCCTGCAGAGCTCAGAGACATAGATCTGGAGAAGGCTACAAAAAAATTTCTGCTGCATCGAAGGTTCCCAGGAGAACAGTGGTCTCCATAATTCTTCAGTGGAAGAAGTCTGGAACAACCAGGACTCTACTTAGAGCTGCCACCCAGCTAAGCTGAGCCTTCAGGGGAGAAGGGCCTTGGTAAGAGAGGTGACCAAGAACCTGATGGTCTTTCTGGCTGAGCTCCAGTGGTCCTGTGTGGAGAAGGAAGAAGCTTCCAGAAGGATGACAATCACTGCAGCACTCCACCGATATGGCTTTATGGCAGAGTGGCCTGACTGAAGCCTCACAGTTGGAAACAGGAGATGAACAGCAATTCCCCGTGTTAAAGTCTTTCTGTTCTGTTGTTTTGTTGACCCATTCATCCACGCTGACCTCCTCTCCAAATGAACTTTGTGGATCTAAAATAATGGCACCTGATTTCCTACTTTCCTGCCTTACTCATTAGTCACTTGAACATAAACACATGTCGTTACGTGGCATTGTTGAAACGACTGACTCTGCTGTTCATCTTGGGAGGACAGCGGGACGCGGAAGTAATGAATCTCGCAGTGCAGCTGCTCAGGCCTTATTTAGGTAGAACAAAGGATGGCTTTTGCTGTTTTCACAATTCTTGTACACTTTGATTTGCAGTCAGCATAAATGGGCACCTGAAGTGCTCCATCTTATTCTTAGGTAGTAGGCTGTGAATGAA
This sequence comes from Xiphias gladius, assembly GCF_016859285.1. Classification (NCBI taxonomy): domain Eukaryota; kingdom Metazoa; phylum Chordata; class Actinopteri; order Istiophoriformes; family Xiphiidae; genus Xiphias; species Xiphias gladius. The sequence goes on along the minus strand of NC_053415.1, from coordinate 27,649,918 downwards.
TGAGTTGCCGGTCTACTACAGTTCAAATGCCCCACCAGCCCTACCATGCCTGGTTCATGACTTTGCATTCAACCATCTGTTCATTCCTTCTTGCTCAGCCCCATTTCATCCAGCCCCCTTCGATTCCCCTCATTCCTAAATCCCAAATTGTCTTTCATCCCTCTGGACCCGACCCTCATATTGTTTCAAAGCATTCTACACCTCACACAGCCTCACACACTGTTTCCTTCCACTCTGTTCTCAACGCAACAAATGTCTAACATCTGGGTTTACATCAGCTGCACTCCTTTGTCAAAAAGCCCACGGGAGTACCGGATATGCTAATCAAATGCCTGTGAAAAGCCGAGACATGATCACCACCTTAACATTTAGCACTGACATCAGACCTCCGCGTCCAAACCCTCTGCACAGGGTATCTGTCTCCCTTCAGGGACTACACCAGAATCCATGTTTCTCGTGGCATTCTGTTTCTTTCGTGCGATCCTCTGAACTCCCAGCCTCCACCTCCAACTACAGTCCTGCATGCCATCTGGGTGACGTTACCATCCACACTCCTGACTCGCTTTTATTCAACCTCGCATGAAGTAAGATAGACCGGCTTGGCATCTCTCACGCCATGTCTCTCCACTACCTCCATTGTTATCTGAGTTCATGTTGCCAGGATTCTCTTTTCATAAGGGAGTGAATTCAAGTTGTGATGCCAATAAACAGGGGCAACAAGAGTCATGACCACTCTAGTAGAGATCAAATCTGCTGCCCATTACTTTACTTCTAGTATTTATTCTCTTTTAATAGGATAGTGCTTGTTCCGTGGTCTGTACTCGTATTTCTTATTGCTGCTGACTTTTTGCTTTTCCTGTGCTCGTTGTGTGGATTTTCCACGTGAGCTTCTGTGGTCAATGCACCTTTGTATGACGCAATCTGTTATGTTAAACTTAATTTTGTTAAATATGGTCAAACAAATGGGAGGAAAGGTGGTAAATGCCTTTCAGAAGCGATCCCCCCTCCTCCCACAGCACAGGGTGCCATGACTGACGAAAGCTTTATTCCGTCGACATTAATCTGACTCAGGCTGATTCAGTCTGTTTCCCTCAAAGTGCTGGTTCGGTGTGTGTGTGTCCTGCTGTGGTGGGCCCATGATAGTTGACTGTCTATGAATAATTATTATTTTCTTTTTACTTTTCAAATCGTAACTTAAATGCTCTGTTGCAGACAAAGCTGCCATTTGCCAGCTCTGACATGAAAATCACCTCCGATGCTGGAGCACCGACCACCACACACACATTCACCCTCGCGCACACACAAAAACTTTCTTCTCCCGTTCGTCCAAGCACACAGGGTCTTTCAAGTACCGGCTTGGAGTGAAAAGCAATCATTTTCTCCGGAGTCAGCTTGTGCAGCAGTCGAAGACAAAAAACAGGGAACAGTAAATATCATTGATACTCAAAAAATCTTCGTTTGAAGGACACATGTTGGTACATTAAAGTCTGTAAAGTACAAAAAATGAAAAGGGAACAATCCCTTGAACACAGATGTGTAGACACTTTCAGGTTGTCAGGATTTGACACATTAGCCGTCTGCATTAATATAATTTATATCACTGAAGTTCACTATTTAAACGTTGACATCTTTTACCTAATAATTAATATAAACTTATAACGATACACCCGAAGCCAATGATACTAATGTGAATGTTGTCACTTGTAAACAGGGTTTAATTTTGCTTTTGAAATGACAGTAAAGCAAAACACAAGGAAGAAGTCAGACTTGATAATGTCGAATAAAAAGATTGAATAACTGCAGAGCGAACAGTGGCAGTAGAAAAGGCTGTACACGAGCAGTCTGTGATAATACATCAGATCATTTTGGCTGGACAGAACAACCTCTTGAGGTGTTTGGAAATTTCTTTCATTTTGAGCCCGTATATGATTGGATTAAAGAGAGGATGATACAGAATTATTTGCAGTGTCATTATAAAGCTCACAATCTTTGGAAAGTTGAAATCCACTCGAGCTATAGTGACATCATATGCACACAAACAGAATATACTGATTAAAACCAGCAGGTGAGGTAAACAGGTCTCTGCAGCTTTTTTCCGGACCTCTCTGCTGCTCCGATAGGATATGATGAGTATCCTTGTGTAAGTAAAAATTATGAAGAGCGTAGGGAGTATTACCAGATCTACTAAAGCAACCACACCATATATAGTGATGAATCTTGATTTTACACACTGAAGTCCGTAGATTGCATTGTTGCAATATATTCCTTTTAGAGTAAAGTTACACAGTTTAGCTTCAGCACTCACTATTGCAGGAACCGCCATATGGCAAGCAGGTACAAGCCAAGACAAAATCAGGCAAATACTCACAGTGGCTTTTCTCATGATAGTCGGATATTGCAGAGGTTTACATATAGACACATACCTGTCATAGGCCATGGCTGCCAACAATAGGAATTCAGAAGTGCCTATAGAATAATATATTAAATATTGGAAGATGCAGGCTGAATATGATATGATCTGTTTTTCAGCCACAAAATCAATCAGAAGCTTTGGGTAAATAGTAGTGCTGTAAAAGACACAGTTCAATAGCAAGGCTGCAATGAAAACATACATAGGCTCATGGAGGTTTTTGTGAATCACGATGAGGTACACAATAGTAGAATTACAGCAGATTATTAGGATATAGACTGTGAACATAATCAAAAAATATAAATATCTGTATTTGTTAACTTCCACATACCCGCTAAGAGTTATGTGAGTAACGTTTAACTCATCATCCATGAATGCTTTCTAAAACTAAACATTCAGTAAGAAAACAGGCAGATTACAGGACATAACCATTGTACGTTCAGAATTATTCAAAACACAAGTCTAACTTTTACAGTTACACCAACATGTAACCTGTACTGGAGCGTGTTATTCATTCACAGATACCAGACCTCGAAATGAACTTGATGTACGTTCATCTCCAAAACCCAGGAAGTGAACAGTCGGAGTCGGTGGTGAGGTTTTATTAGACTGCTTCACCCTCCAAGGATCTCATTAAACTCCCAACAAGAGGGGGTCACCAGTGAGATGAGCACAGTGTAGGTGTGTTTTTTTTCCACTTTTATGAGTTTTAAACTCTGACTTCGAATGCCAGATTCTCTACGGTTGCTCAGAGACCTCTGCTGTTTGTTTTTCCCTTTTACACCATCAGAGAGTTGAAAACAAGAATGTCTGGTACAAGTACACGAGGCAGAAAGAGAGTTGCTTCATATTAAGGTCCTCGTAATAAGCTCTAGTTAATAAGGCCCTTATCAATCCTATAGGATCCTTATTAATTAAGACTAAGTGTTAATAGTAGCATCATAAACACGTTTATTGTGAGACTATAAATCATTCATAAGCACTTATACAGAACTTGTTAACCATTCACAGAGTGCTTAAGGTCATTAATAAAAGCCCCTATGAGTTGCTTATAATTGTTTCTACTAGCATTAGAAACACATTTACTGACTTTAACAAACTTGCCTATTATGTCATTGTTTAACCTTTACTGAGCTTTTTTTTGTTGCATCAATACATCAATGTTACATCGATATAATTTCTAATCTATCAAAGCATAGCAACCGCTGTTTTGCGGATGTCAACAAGTCTCTTTCAGCCAGTGTTACTCTCATTAATGAAAACTATGACTAAACAAGTTTGCCAAAGACCTTTTTTTCCATGACTAAGAGGAGACGATGATGTCACATGGTCTCGTGTGACTATATCAACATGTAATATTGCTGACAAAAAAAAAAGACCAGACTAAAATGTAGTTTAGAAAATAAAAACCTTACCAAAATCTCTCTATATTTTTGTTGAGGTAAAAAAAAGGAGACAAATTTACATAGAGCATTTTTCAAACAATGACATGATCTAAACGTCCTTCTTTGAATGGCTGCGCTGCACATTTCTCGTCCCGCACATTCAAATCAGCTTCCTGGAGATTCTGCACACCAGCAGCGCACCACCACACCAGCACACCCATGAACTAGGTCAAGACTGGACCTTGCAATGCATTGAAATGCTACGGCTGTAAGGATGTCGGGTAACGTGCGGTAAAGGGAAAAGAATGTGACGCCAACAAAACGGGTTGAGATTTGGACCCACTTCAAAGGTAACACGGCTGAGAGAAAAAAACCAGTGTGCAGTAGCCTATTGAAAGTCAGCAGCCCAGTCAGCTACGCTAGCCAACTTTTAGCTTAAGACAAGTTTGTTTGTTGTGGTGTATTGAACCTGCCGTCCATGTTAGAGCACACACAACGTAATGGCCATTCATATGTCACTGATGGCTAATGTGGTCTGTTATAAACACGTCCTGTATAACATTATCTAGTACAACGCTACCACTACGGCCTACAAAATTACAGAGTAATATCAACACCTCTCTGACACAGTCCTGACAAGACTTAACCTTATAAAGGTAGGATTCATTGAAGGGCTGTTGTACAAGTTTTTTTTTTATTATTGTGAAGGGTTTTCTTTTTTCTGGCTCCTTTTGACTCATATTGCAAGAGCTAGATTGCAATGGATTTGCTAATGTTACATCTTTCCAGATTTTCAGACTTTTCAAAATTCAGTTTGCTGAAGTTTAACTAAAATGCTAATTCTCGGTCTTGATTAAAACTAGACTAAAATGTTTGTTTTTCTTTGACTAAGGCAAAACTAAAAGGTCCAGAGTTTTAGTCGTCAAAAAGTTGACTTAAAATAAAAAATCACCGTTAACAGCTGAAATAAAACACGAAGTACATGTTTGTATATATGTAACTCCCCAACCGGGTAGACATTCACGCGCGGCAACGCGGTGGTGAACACCCGCCATCCACCGCGGGGAAAAGGAAGAAAGAAACAAACGGAGACATGTGCCACTCAGTGAGCTGGCGGGGTTTCCTGGTCAGGTCTACAGGGGCCGTGTCCCAGCAACCACCTAGCAGCAGTGACAGCCTCCTTTTCGTTGGTGGGACTTTCACGCATTAAGGATTTATTCTCGCTTTAGATCCGGCAGCTGCTATTAACACATAACTATCTCAATAAGCATCTTATAAGGATTTATAAGGTCCTTATTACCTATTAACTGACAGGCATTACAAAGACCTTAATATAAAGCGTTACAGAGAGTTTTTCTGCCCGTTAACCATTGCTACTACTAGCCAAGACCATGCTAGCAAGAAAACTTCAGACACATCTTCAGCCAAAAAGGAGGACGAACTCACTTATTTGACAGAAAATCTCAAACAAGCTCCTGCAGTCTTCACATGAACAGTTTGAAAAGTTTGAATGGAGTTTTCAGAGTCTCGTGTCCACCCAACAAGAGCCTGCGGAGACACTTTCCACCACAGAAAATCAAAGGCAGCAAATTCAATCACTGGAAACTTCATTTGCCGAGTTGTAGCTTAACTCTCAGACCCAGACAGGCAATCCACTCTGAACACCTTCAAGATTTTTGGCATCCCTGAAGATGAGGAGAAAGGAAGACCAACCAAATTTGTCCAACCTCCAACCTGATCCCTGAATTGTTAACCACAACTTTCCCAGGTTAGTGGTGATTGATAGGGCACACTGTACCCAAACCACCTGAAGCGTCCAAACCTCATAAGATAATTGCAAGGGTGCATCTTGCACAGGAGAAAGAGAGAGTTCTAGCACTTGGGAGACCGTGTTCGATGGAATGTTGAGGTAACTGAATTTTAACCCACCCTGGTTGCACTACAAAGATAATGGAGTAATGGCGAGGTTTTCATGAGGTGCTACAGACACTGATGAAGAGGGAGACACACCCTTTGCTACGCTTGCCAGCAGACTCCATGTACACCACCAGGGGAAAGATCAAGAACTTTAAAATGCAGCTACTCTTTTAATATAAATGAAAGACGGTCTAACTGTGATTTGAGTGTGCACTGACATACTTTACTTTTCCTCTTTGTTGCCAGGTGGCGTGCATGCTTCAAGGATGGTCATGTTGTGGTTCTGTAGGGCTTCTTTGATCCTGTCCATCCAATGCTTCCTCAATCTGTTTCTGGGTCTAGTCCCAGGGTTATTGAGGTTCCATGCCCAGGAAGCTGGTTTGCCAGCAGACATTCTCACCATGTGCCCAAACCACCACCCTCTCGCCGATCTATGTGATGCTGGATAGGTGTTGTTCCCACCATCTCTCTAATCCTGTCATTCCTGATCTTGCCCCTTTTGGTTAAATTTGCTGCTCTTGCCTCCCCAAAACCAACCCCTTGTCCTTGTCATGGCAGGTGGACACAGACTCAGTCTGGCCAATTGGTGAAGCAACAACAGGCCCAGCAAGGCGGTTGTGGGTGTGGATGTGGAGAAAACAGTCTTTTTTTCACCTATCAGTTCCAAAGCTAGAGGTGGGCAGCTGGTGTAGTGGTCTGTGGCCTCCGACAGATGCAGAGCAAACCGAGCCAGGTAAATTGCCATGCCTAGGGGTGTCCTAGGAGTGTCCTTTGTTTTTTGGTGGAGTCATGCCCTTCATCGCTTGGATTTTCTTTTGTGTGTGGTTGTATGCTGTCTCAAGTCAGTTTGTGCCCAAAAAAATCTGACTTCCATTGCATCTACCCCACTTCTCTCCAGATTCAGGCATACACCTCAATTGATTGTGCACGCCAACATGGTGCAAGGATTGGTGTCGTGCTCCTCTTTGGTTCTGCCATAAACTAGTATATCGTTGACTATGGCTACCATGCCACTGAGTTCTTTATACTGCATGTCTCTGTGATTTTCCTTTGGAATCCGTCTGTAGCCATCGTTATCCTGAAGGGATGTCCTGTGGTAAAGGTGGTGAGCAGGAACATTTTGTGTTTTCATCTGACGGCTCAGTGGCCTGACTGTGTATCTGAATCTGAATTATTTGGCTCCAAGCAGTTTCTGAGTGACATCATCCAATGTGGGAAGCAAATAGTGTGGCCTCTGAATTGTTTTGCGTGGATCCTGTGGGTCGCTAACAGTCTCACCACACTCATAGTCGTCAAATGTGAAGCTTTTTAGCAATAATTCCGTCCCATTTAAATGCATGTTCCTGTTATGATCGATCTCGCAACATAAATGGCGTCATGCACAGGTACACAACAGGGAATCCTGGGAATTTTCCTTTGCACTGGAGAACATCTGCAAACTCCTTCATGATGATGTTGCACAGGAGACTTGGGAACAATTCAGACACTCTGATTCAAAATAGGATTAAAGCTATCACGCAGCCAGTGTAGAAAGCTGATATGGTTTCCACGTCAATCAATCTGGGACATCCAGGTGGCTCTAGTGGCTAGTTGTTAAGAACATGCTATACTGCAATGTCTATTGTTTGATTCAGATTAGTACCCTGAGGTTCAATTGTTATTCTACGCCGGTATACCCGGGTCTGGACCTCTAAATGTACTGAGCATTTTGAGTATTTCGACTTTTCGAGTATTAGGTTTTGTGCATCTTTCAGGCCACGAGGGTGCAGGGAACACGAGCATGATATGCATGAATCCAGAAGTAAAAGAATGTGCATCATTATGCTCCCAAAGAATAAAGCTTTAAAACTGATAACTTACTAAATCAAGAAGTGTTTTTACTCAACTTAGAGTGATAATAGTGTTGACGCTACATGTGTATTATTTTTACAATAAATAAAAATCTACCAGCTCGTATGTGTGTGGTATCATGGCAGTAGCAGAAATAAGAAGCGACCAGGAGATGATTAGAGTATTACAGTTAAAGTGCTGAACCCTAACAGGCACTGAAACCTACGAAACTATCAAACTGAAGATACAATGAACTGTTTCCGTGAGAAATAGGAATGAACTTCTTTACACCATGGAAACAAATGCTTACAGTAAATACCTTCATTACACTCTTGTAGTATTATTATTGTTAATGTTTTATTATGATTATTATTAGAGAAAACATTGCTATTCCTGTAACATCATTTTAAAACATCACATCACTTTACTTTGACAGAACAACCTCTTCAGGTGTTTAGAGATTTCTTTCATTTTGAGTCCGTATATAATTGGATTGAAGAGTGGATGATAGAGAACCGCCTGTAAAGTCATTATTAAACGTACAGTTTTTGGAAAATCAGAACCCAGTCGAACTGTGATAACATCGTACGCACACAAACAGAAGAAGCTGAATAAAACCAACAGGTGAGGTAAACAGGTCTGTGCAGCTTTTTTTCTTACATTTTTACAACTTTGATAAGATATTATAAGTATCCTAGTGTATGTAAAAAGTATGAAGAGCAGTGGGAAAAGTGCAATGTTTGTCAAAGCAACAACACCAAATACAGATCGTGCTCTCGAGCTCACACAGTGGAGATTGTAAATTGAATTGTTACAAAAAATTCCTTTTAAAGTTAAATTACACAGTTTCATATCGGCACTCATTATTACTACAACGGCAATCTGACAAGCAGGAACAAGCCAAGCTAAACTCAGAAAAACCCTCACAGTGGCTTTTCTCATGATAGTCGGATATTGCAGAGGTTTACATATAGACACATACCTGTCATAGGCCATGGCTGCCAACAATAGGAATTCAGAACCGCCTAAAGAGTAATATAAAAAAAATTGAAGGAGACAGGTGGAATAAGAAATGATCTGTTTTTCAGATAAAAAGTCAATTAACAACTTTGGGTACATTGCAGTGCTGAAAACAACAGAGTTCAGTGACAAGGCTGCAATGAAAACGTACATGGGCTCATGGAGGTTTTGGTGAATCCAGACGAGGCAAATGATGGTTGAATTACTGCAGATAATTAGAATATACACTGTAAACATGATCACAAAATAAAGATATCTGTATCTGTAGACTTCCACGTGCCCATCAAGAGTTATATCTGTTACATTAAGTTTGTCATCCATGAATTTGAAATTTTGTGAGTGTTGAAATTTTCAACAATATAAGAGGCAGATTAAATAGCCGGCATACATTACTGAAAATTTAAAAAGAGCTTCACTTTCACGATACCACTGACATCCAACCTGTGCAGGAGTGCCTTATTCAGTCACAGATGCCTGACCTTAAAGTGCACTTGGTGTACGTTCATCTCCGACAGCCAGAAAGTGAACTGATTCAGTCTGTGGAAAGTTTTTATTAGATTGCTTCACCCTCCATGGATCTCATTAAACCCTCCATTAAATTAGATTCTAATATGTAAAGACATTCATTAAACCCTGGAGGCCTGAAGTCAGAGAACTGTTTGACCCCTTTTACTTGGATGTGTGCCTCTGTTATACTATTATATAACTACTATACAGCTATTTTACATTAAAGTTCAGCACTATGGAAATAAGTGGATATTTTCTGTACCAACTGCAACTCTACCTTATTGCTTTTATGCTTGTTTGTTGTAACGGATGTACTGCTATGGAAATAAAAACTTGTGCCACTTGACGCACAGTCACTAATGAGCATGATTTAAAAGTATGAGCATAAGCTTCCTCCAGGTGCATCTGTGCCTTTTTGGATGAAATTCTATAATGTGATCCAATTGCATACAGTGTTGCCACTCTCATCAGGGATTAAGGTGTTTGAAGATATTAGGGATGCACCAATCCAACTGTTTCGCTCTCAATTTGACTCTGATTTCCCAGAGTATCTGCAAAAACCGAATACATGAAGGGAAGGCGGAGGGAGTTGTACCTGCTGAACGCAGTGGTAAAGGCCTGGGCACAGGGATAAACTGTGTGTCAGGTAGTAGTATTGAGCTCCAACCAGTTTTGGAGTGACGTCTTCTAAGGTGGTAAGCAGGTAGTGGGGCCAGTTGGCATATCATCTGTTCTGCAACCCTTCAAGGTGGGCAGGTGCCCACCTGAAATATTGTCATAAATTTACTTCTATGCTAATTTAAGCTGCATTTTTATGACACACTTTAACCCTGTTTTTTTTTTTTTAACTGTATATCTTAATTGGATGAAGGTTTTTAGTCATTGGACATCTGGTTTTTAAGTTTTCCAAGAAACAAGCTAAGCAGATGTTTGCGGAAGCTAGGCTAGCAGCTGCTCCCCAAACAGCGTTAACGAACATTGATTTTAACAAGGAACTGTTTTTGTTCAGTGTCTTTCTTGCTTCAATCACTGGCTTCATTAGTTTTAAGTGGATGATAAATCTGTGCACAATTTGGCCCACCGTGTAGACCCCCATTAAGGACCATCATCGATGAACCCTTATCCTAACCATGAAGAAGCTGACTACAGAGCACACTGAGTGAAACTGTACTTCTGTGCGTGGTCAAGTGCTGAATCACTGCAGCCGGGCCCGTCTGGGTCCTGACTCTCCGACCCTACACCTGAAGCCTCCTCTCGAAGAATGGCTGCGACAACAGCAATCAAAGACAAAAAAACTGAGCTGCAATCCACACAGAGGCTCATCATGGAGCTTCTCCATGTCCTTCCCTGTGTGGCATTGCTCTCCATCCCCACCCAGTTGTGAGCCAAAGTTTCATGGTACAACACTAATGATCCCTGACTTTGTAACCGAGAATCCACGCGAGTTTGCCAGACTGAAGGTTAACCTGCCTTGTATTTAAGAGTCTCTCAAAGGAACAGGTCAAAATTCGGATTCTGCCCAACACAAAATGCTGGGAATGTGGTCGGAGACATGCATTAACACATTGAGGATAAGGATAAGGATAAAGAGGTCCATCCATAGGTGAGCCACAGCCCTTCTGTGGAAAAGAAACATGTCCCTCCAAGGAAAACGAATAAGCTTATCACAATGGGGTATGCGATGAAAGTTCCACACACTGTCGATGTCCTCATGGTGTCCTACAACACAAAGAATCGCATTGTCTTAAACTGTTCCTTCAGTTACAAGGGCAGGAGCCTCAGCAAATGCCTTTTTCTAACACCAACATTAGGAGCGACCCTTTTGAGAGTCCTCTTGTAAGCATGCAATAAGCAATGTCATAAAGAGGTGTCTCATCCGGTGCATCTCTTATCTGAAAATCAACCATTCCTTCGATTCATCTGGTGAGACGCAAAAGAAGCAAATCATGGTGTCTACCAATGATTGGTATTACCATTTGGAACTACCTTTCGTCCTTGAAGTGCAGTGTTTTCCCTTCATAAACGTGACAAGGATCAATTACTATGCAAACTTTGTGTGAAACAGCACCAATTCATGCAGGAAATGTAGTCAATTTCCAAAGCTATAAACACTGAATATAATCATAGTGCGTTACCATAATTGTTTAGGCACAGACAACATTAGGGGGGTACATGCCCCAGAGTTTGACAAAGTTGATCACATGTTGTGTCTTTAGGTGAAAAGTTTAATGAGATCCATGGAGGGTGACACCATCTGATAAAAGCATTCACAAACTCAAGATTGTACACGTACTAAGTGCATGTCACAGTAAGGTAACAGTGAACGAATGAGACATCCAAATACAGATTTTATGGTAAATATATCTTCAAACTGAGACTTCCTCAGTTATTTGTAATTTAACTATTTCTGTTAAATGATCTGCCTGTTTAAAACATTGTTAATGTTTGACAGCATCAATGGATAAAGAAATAAATGTAACATACATAACTCTTAGCGGGTATGTGGAAGTTAACAAATACAGATATTTATATTTTTTGATTATGTTCACAGTCTATATCCTAATAATCTGCTGTAATTCTACTATTGTGTACCTCATCGTGATTCACAAAAACCTCCATGAGCCTATGTACGTTTTTATTGCAGCCTTGCTACTGAACTCTGTTCTTTTCAGCACTGCAATGTACCCAAAGTTGTTAATTGACTTTTTATCTGAAAAACAGATCATTTCTTATTCAGCCTGTCTCTTTCAGTTTCAAATATTTTACTCTTTAGGCGGTTCAGAGTTCCTATTGTTGGCAGCCATGGCCTATGACAGGTATGTGTCTATATGTAAACCTCTGCAATACCCGACTATCATGAGAAAAACCACTGTGAGGGTTTTCCTGGTTTTAGCCTGGCTCCTGCCAGCGTGTCAGGTTGCAGTACCAGCTGTACTGAGTGCTAACAGAAAACTCTGTAACTTTACTTTGAAGGGAATTTTTTGTAACAATTTAATTTACAAACTTTACTGTGTGAGCTCAAGAGTGCTCTCTGCGCTTGGTTTGATTATTTTGCTCAATATTGTATTTTTTCCAATGCTCTACATTGTTTTTACTTACACAAGGATACTCATCATATCCTATCGGAGCAGTAGAGAAGTCAGGAAAAAAGCTGCACAGACCTGTTTACCTCACCTGCTGGTTTTAATCAATTTTTCATTGTTGTGTACATATGATGTTATTATACTTAGACTGGAATCAGATTTTCCAAAAACTGCCCGTTTAATAATGACTTTACAAGTGGTTTTGTATCACCCTCTCTTTAATCCAATCATATACGGACTAAAAATGAAAGAAATCTCCAAACACCTGAAGAGGTTGTTCAGTCAAGTAAGATGATGTGATGTAATAACTCCGAAAGTCATTTCTTCAGAAAAGCAGAGATGTGATCTGTCTGGTCCTTTTTCATGACTTGTTTTAATAACTAACACACGTTAAAGGTCATTGTCAGCCTCAACAATGTGATGAGTGCTCATTTGTTATTCAAAAGTCAGTTTTTATTCTGTCAGGTAATCACAAGTTTCAGCCGTGCCAAAATAGAACCTTGTTACTAGGAATGACATTCATATGTATTGCAGTATCTCTAGTTGTATTGCAGAAGCTCATAATGACCATAGAGTGAAGACAAATATTTTAAATGTTGAAAAGTCAAGTTTAAGAACTGAATTAATGTGATGGTTCATATTTAAACTCTTAACCTTGAACAGAAAAGCACAAGCCTTTGTTTCACAAATTTTTCCTTCGATTTATTTCTATATGCAATTCAAACAAATAAAATCGTTTTAGTAACAGTGATATTGATGTCCCTCTGATGTCTTATGTTCCCCACCACTGACAGTCTGAAAGCACTGACAATCACTGCATTCAGTACACAAGTCTGACAGTAGAGTCGGAGTGAAGTGCATGAATCATCCAGAGTCCCGATTTACAGCATGAAAGTGAATACGGGACTGTGGTGAAATGTGATGACTGACTCGGCAGAGCTGGACTGTACAAGCAGGATCCAAAGGAAGTTATAAAGAACAATATAAGTCTTCAAAACATCGACATTTTTTCTAAATAATCAAACTGAAGAATTGTCTGTGTCACTGATACTGTGAAAGCAACACTGTGCTACACTCTGCTGAGCGCATGTTGTTAAATTAGCTGCTTCCACTGGGTCAAAATATAACTTCAAACTGCTTTTGGCTTAAAATGGCTTAAAAACAAGTCTCCAACTTGTTAAGGATCAATATTAGGTCCCCTGCTATTTACTCTAAACGTAAATAATATTTATTTTCCAACTCAACACTCAAGTATCACTCACAAACATGTCATTAGCAGAAGGATAATAGAGATCTAGTTCATTTAACATTAAGGAGAATGAAAATGCTGTTAAATGAATGAACGATGTTCAAATAGTAAAGATACCGATAGCAGCACCCATGTATTTTGGTTCTGATGCTATCAGAACCACCAATTTAAGACCGGCCCTTTGTAACCAGCCCCACTGGAGTCTCACCGGTGGACATTTGATATCTCACAACTGTCTCAATTCAAACAAAGAACACGTACCCTGTAGCAAAATATGCAGTTTAGTTTCCTGTTAACACATTTAATTCCAATTATCTTGAGCTTGACTCACGTTTACTGAGCTCTATGTTTTCTGTTAGAAGAGGCTACAGCTATTTGCTGCCATTTATTTGTAATATTGAAACTCCCCAGATGTTTCAAACAGTCCATCACAGTTAAGATTCTGCTTTAAAATCCTTGCAAACCCATGATCCACATACAGCTGTTCTCACTTATTATGCCTCATTAGACCTCTCAAGACTGTGTGGGCGTGTACAGATCGCGCTTGGTTGACATCTGCCTGAGTGTCCTGATGTACGTCTTAAGGTGGGAAACGAGTTTATCGTTCTTGTTGGTGGGCTGAGTTTGGTGACCTCACATAGTTCCCAACGTATGGTAGCTCTGCCCATCTTCAATCTGAGCCGAGGTCTTATCAGTCAAAGGGACTCGGAACACCTGTGTGCGTGTGCAGGCCTTTAAAGTCCCTTGAGACCCTTCTGCCTCCCACAGAGGTGTTCTCACCTTTGTTGCCTGTTAGATCTCTTCCCAAGACTTTGTGGGTAGTTACAAACTGGACTTGCCTGAAACCTCACTATTTCCCCAGGACGTTTTGTTCCACCTGTTGGGGCTGACAACTTACACCTTTATCATTCTCATTAGTACGTAGAGTTTGGTGACATTGCATGAATCGCAGCATAGCTCCACCCAACTTCCACCTTGGAGGGCTAATCAGCCAGGCTAACTGAAAATACCTGGGTGGGTATGCAGTGCTTTTAAGCGTTATGCGAAAAACATCTTCAGTGTCTTTATGTGGGCCATGTGGACAAACCACCCACAAGGCAAAGGCAAGACCCATAGCATGCTGACCCCTGGCTTTGAAAAATACCTCTAGGGGCCTCGGATGTCCACGGGCTAGTGCGAAGGGTGGAGCGGTACTAACACTCTGCGAACCTCTACACACTGCACTGGCTTTGGAACCAAACTTGTGGTTCAAATGGGGTTTTGTTATCGCACTGTCCATAGAAAACACCACATTAGAGCACAAGATAATTCATAAGTGTAACTACTACTATGTGAGAAGACATGTTCGAAATCCAAGGAATAAAAGCTCCATTCACCCTACTTATAATTCATAAGTGTACCTACTACCCAGTCACATCATCAGCTTTGCACCTCCTGGTCGTGAGTTGGACCGTTTTGCAGGGGAAGCAGCTGCACAGCCCTGGTAAACCCATAAAGTGAGAGTAAACTGGGAACATCTGCCTAAGCTCCAAGTTCCAGAGGAGCCCAGCATCCAATGGGGGACAAGGAATCCAAATCGGGGATGAACAGGTGATTTATACTTGTGAGTGGGATCCATTCATTGTTGGTTTTTTCCTTTTTTTTTTTGTTTGTTTGTTTCGTTTTTTCATGGGATGTGTTGTCAAGGTTTCCCAAAGTGCATTTAGGAAGAAAAAACAGCTGTAACTTGCCACCAGTCGCTGCAAATGTAAACAGCCATGACTTTCAGAAGACCTAGGAGAAGACATGTTCGAAATCCAAGGCATAAAAGCTCCATTCACCCTGCAGATCTCTGCTATGGTAGCAGAAACGGCCGGAAGAAGAGATTTGTTCCTGAACAAAAATCCAATTTCAGCCTTCAGTTTGCTTTTCAGATGCTCCATGTGGGTCTTAAAGATACTGTATGCAAGAAATTTAGTTTTAACACTGTGCCTGCGCTGGAGTGTCGTATATCTTGTATAGTCTCAATATAGTTTATAGTCAACCTATATTAACAGTGTAACTTTAGCTACCTCATCTATCAACGTGATGCCGGTCGATGTACATCACGTCACTGTTTTAGCCAGTGCCCAGGTTGCTTGCTCGCACCCACCTACAGAGAATAGAATATCTGATCTTGCAGCACAATATCCACTTGTAGTGACTAAAGCTTTGCTACCTCCACCAAGGAGGTTATGTTTTCGCCCGCGTCTGTTAATTTGTCAAGAGGATTATGCAAAAGTACTGAACCGATTTGCACCAAACTCGGTGGAGGGATGGGGCCTGGTCCAGGGAAGAACCCATTTCATTATGGGGCAGATCTGGATCATTTACCATGAATTTGAATTGTTTTCTCTGAAGTCTGGTGTATGTTGTTTGACATTGACCTTGTCGGAGGTCTGCGCTCTACTGAGTGCCATTCTAATTAAACTTTTTTATGGTTCTGTTTGGACTCTCACAGCACCTGGTTCAGGTTCAGGAAAGATCCTGGTCCGGTTTAATAAGGAAAAAGTTCACAGTGACTTCAGACACAACCTGTTTATTTACATTGAACCAAAACCACCATCTCCTCCGAACCTTAACCGAAGAGCTGTTGTTGTCTAAACGACAGACTGGAATCAAGATACGAATCCCATAGCGGCCATAGTGTCACAGTCATGTGCTTTGTACGTCCAGGATGAGTAAAATCTCTTATCTTATCTTCCTCTTCACCACTTTCCATGCTTTTCCTGGCAGCTTGCTTCAACACGTTTGTCTGCCTCTTTCTACGAATGCATTTGATCTTCAGTTGCTGTCTTCTTCACAGTGGACATTTCCAAATGCAGTTTCCCACTGACCACAAAGTTGAGCTGCTGACCGTCATCAGTGGAGGATCAAGAACGAAGCCCGGCTTATTCATTCAGAGTCGAGATATGAGGTCAAGCGTCGCATAACTTTTACACTTTCACAGGGGGTCAAAGAGGTCATAACACGGTGACAAAGTTTATAGAAAGTGCATCCTAAAGGTGATGTAGAGTATTGTTTTGATGTGTGTGTGTGTGCCACCAAGGAATGAGTGAAAAAAGCAATTTCCAATTAGCATGATGCAATTGACTTCAATAACACCAACATGGTGTCCGCAGAAGCCCAGAGCTGATGTAAGGACACTGTAATGAGTGTCATTAGTGTCCTCTACTGTGACCCCCCCATGCGTGCCACCTGCACTGTGGTGAACAACAGGCGAGGCCCCGGGGGACAGGCCTGGCTACAGCCGGTCTGGAAACAGCTAATTACCACCCAGCGGTCACAGTGAGCCGGCCTCATGGGACGCTCTGCGAAGCAAACACCTTTTACCTCTGTAATCAGAGAGAAGGGTCAAAAGGATCCAACGTGACCTATGATTACAAACTCTCCGAACCAGAAAAGTTTTATTTTAATTGCCTGTGTAATAAGTAGCTAAGTTATGTGAAGTCATTATCCCAGTAATGATGTTAGAGGTGGTCGACAGGTCATTATCGCTTTTGTCCTTTGAGAGCTATTAAACACATTAACACAACTCCAGCCTGGTGTAAAACCCCCACAGACAGGACACTTATAATATGATATAATATGGTATAATGTACTATAATAAACTAAGAGTTTACTGATAAACTTTGTGATGAGCTTTTTAATTATGATTCTTTGGTATAGATGAAACTACCCAGCTGTTTAAGAGGTGCACTGTGTTAAAGGAAACAAAATGTGCTCTAAATCTTTTTGCATTATTTGCACGTGATAACCCAGGTGAAGAAAAAGAGGCACATTGTGTTTAAAGACTTTTGTCTACTGCTCTTTTGTCAACATGGAAATTTGAAGCACTCGGTTTGTGTTGCAGTACCTGCATTAAATATATATCAGTACCTTATTGTCAATTACAGTTAAAGGAGATGATGTTGAGGTTGAAAATCAACCTTTGCCGCGCAGTTTCTATGTCACTTTCCAGATTCTCTTCGACACTCATACAGCATGATGAGTTAGATGGCCCCGATTATAATGAGGTACATACTGTGGTACTTGAGACAGGAAAACTTATGAACGTACTAAGGGTTTCATGTGAATTCAAAGGTCTTTGTTGGTGAAGCATTTGATTTCCATTTGTTTTCAAATCACTCATTTAAAGGCTTGTTCCACTTTTTTTTATTAGGATGTAGTTCTTATATTCATAGTTTAGCCCATGATTTCAATCAGTTATGAAACAGTTATATAACACTGAACCCATCAAAGTTATTGTTGGGATCCGGGAAAACAGAAATTGTGGAAAACGAGCACGTTAGATCTGATTAACACCCAAAATGTACAGTATATGTGTGAATGCAGCAGCCGGTCAGGACCAGGTTTCTCTTACGTTAAACTGTAACTAAGTCAACACATGGCGCTTCCTCTAACCTGTGTACGTGATAGTATAAAGGTAGAAACTCCACAGGTCCTTTCCAGAGAACAGCCGCTAAATGCTCCCATGCTGCATGAATAAAAACAGATTTGATCCAGAATGAGAACCAAAAACTCTCAAACATCCAAGAAGAGTTTCCATGATGAAATATTACAAAAAAAATAAATAAATCAAGAAACGTGAGCAGTCAAACGATCCGACTGTTTATCAGCAAACCAACATTTATCTAGATGATCTAAACCACTTCGTTTGGACATCAAACTGAAAGCGAGGCACCGAAAAATGTCACTAATAATCCCTCAAATTCCAGGTTTTAACAATTAATAACGTCATCATAACTAATAAGAAAGAAGGTCACAAGTAAGACTCAAGTTTTGAGAAACCACAATTATTCTTCAATATGGAACCTAAAGAGCATGTATTGGTCTTATATTAGGGTTTTATTGTTTTTTTTGTCTAAACCTACAGCAGGTCTCAGGACATAAACCTCAGTCTCTGGCAGAAAAGGTCCTGGGCTTTGTACATCCGCCTCCGAGTGACGAAAGTGTGGCGCTTCATCCGCTCACATCGACGTTGCCTCAGAGCATAATCTACGTTTTTCACCACAACGTAACCGGGAAAACAATTTAGTAGCCTGCTAAATAAACTTAAGTTCTCGGAGACAGGGATGGCTGCGTAGTTAGAAAGCGAGGCGCCCTGAGCGCAGAGGCGTCACTCAGAATGCCTCCCGCCCAGTGGAATCTATAAGACAATGCTGATAGTGTGTTCAGCAGGTGCAGTAGCTGCTGCGCTGAGTCTATTGAATATTTACTTCTGTCATTTCCATCTCCAGCTGCTCTTTGGCGCATTTTGAAACATGATTTCCCGGCAAAACACACAGTAAATACAGTTTACCTGGGGAACAGTTTGATTTTAAAGCGGTAGAAGGTTGGAGACTGTCTACCGAAGAAAAACAACATGTGTTTACATTCCAGTAACAGCGCCCCCTACCAGTCAAGGAGGAAGTCAGGTGATGGTGTTATAGAGGGTGGGGAAGGGAGAAGAGGCGAGAGGTTGGTGTGAATGGATGGGTCAACAAAACAAACCCACAATGTTGATTATAACCCAATGATCCTTCCCTAGACCAGTTTTTCTTTGTGCCAGAACCCAACCAAACACCGAACCTTAACCCTGGTGGTATCAGATCAAATAACATTCCCGGTGATTTGTAAGGATTTTTGGAAGGCACTGACATCAAGTGTGCAACAGCTGCCGACAGGGGGCGTCAGATCAGAGACATAATCTCTGGCTGGATCCTGTTCAGAGGCAACGAATTGTCCTGATGAACGAAGCTACATCCATTAACGGCAGCAGAGTCAGAAGGGAAAGCGGTTTGATGGATGGATGGCGCCCTCAGTAAAAATGTGAACACGCAGACACGATACACACATTTTCCAGGTCCAATGTGACCTACACAATTGCCAGAAATGTTTACGTTCCTGCTTTGTTCTCGTTCCTGTCCCAGAGTTTTAATCCCAGTGTTTCCTGCCTGCTTCAACCATCCGTCTGTGAGCCCGTTCTGTCTTCAGCTAAAGTACCTTCGCTGCACCGACCTGCCTTCGTGTGTCTGCATTTGGGACAGGAAATCACTGAGCTGCGACGTACAGTATCTGTAATTCGAATATACTCTCCTGTACTTTGATGAGGCTCAGTTTTTTTATGTTCTTCTATATAAATAAGGTTCATTGGAATTACAATACTCCCATCCTAATAACTCTGATTACATAGGAGATAAATGCACATAAAATAAAACCATAGGTAGAAACAACATAAAATTATATTTCATCATAAAAATGTTTTAAAAAAAGATCCAAACATTAACAAAAAAGCAAACTGAGATTAAAATAAATTGTCCTGCTACAGCATTCGATAAGACAACACAAGTATCGTATGGTTTCGTTCCTATTTTATGTCTCACTAAAGACAATTTTCCACCCTGATGAGAAATGAAATCGCCTTATTTCGGCTGCATTGTTAGTAGTTGCTGCATGTTCTCTGACGGAGGATGAGGAGGCTTTGAAAACATCTTCTGCATCTGGTCCCTGAACTCCCTCAGTCTTTTTTTTCAAGACAATAAAACCCCTTCAGGGCCCGCTGGGTGTTCAGGTGTTCTGTAACAGCCAAGGTCGTTAAATGTTTCCTATGTTCTTCTTTATATTTAAGATCAGTTTGACCTTAGGAGCGAAAAAGACAGTTTGTTGAACACAAAGAAATGTGTTGATGAGTGAGTCCCAGCATTTCAGAATCCACTTCACCACTTTCTCAGTGTCGCTTGTTAGTTGTCTGAGCGGCTTTGCTGTTTCGAGTCAGCCTGGTCGTCGGCTGCTGGTCGCTGTGGGAGGAGGAGCCTCTCTGGCGGCCATGTTTTCTTACATCTGTCTCTGTTTCTACGGACTCTCTTTCGCTCTTTCCATCTCTCTCTCTCTCTCTCTCTCTCTGAAGGATCAGTGTTAATCACGGGAGGTGACCCAGTGACCATTACCCTTTGATAACCCCCGACGCACGCACACACACACGCACACACACAGCTGGTAAGGGCTGGTCTCTTGAAGATCCAGATGTTGCAGAGGGATTTAATACATCACAACTACTGTTATTGTGTGTTTGTGCGTTGCCCTCTTAACACTGTGTTTCCTGCCGCTGAGCATGTCTGAACTGCTGCCTGCGTGTGTGTGTGTGTGTGTGTGTGTTGTGTGGCTAAAAGCAGCAAAGAGTTAAGAAGCTTTGTGATCTGTTGAAGTACTTAAAGTGAGTGAGGGAGCGAGAAAATGATGGACGGAGGAAGCCATTACAGTGAAGAGAGAGAAGGGAGAGAGACACTGACGTAGAACGCAGCAGAGCAACAGATGGAGCGAGTGGCGGGAGGGCCGGCGGGGAAGGAGAAGGATTTTAAAGATCCCAAAAGAAGGCAATGAGGCAGAGGGAAGACGGGGCGGGAGGGAGAGAGAGAGAGGGGGAGAGAGAGAGAGGAAGGGAGAGAGAGAGAGAGAGAGAGAGAGAGAGGGAGAGAGGTTGGTGCTTGGTGGATTAAGGCGGGTTAGAGAGGATTAGTGTCTGTTTTGGTTTGGTAGTAAAATCACATCCACGTCAGTCACCACTGGCGGCTGCTGACACGCTCACACACTGCTGATTCACTTCAGAGTTCACACACGGAAACGTCAGCGCTGAGGACGCTGGACCAGAGGGCGAGCAGGTGGTGAGTTGGTCTCATCTTACACTTCTGACTCTGGAAGTTTGACTGTATGTAAGGAGATGTGTGTGTGTGTGTGTGTGTGTGTGTGTGTGTGTGTGTGTGTGACAGAGAGGGAGAGGCTGTACTACGGACTCAGTGTGCTCACACTGACCAGGCTAACATGCCAAGTTAAAGTAACATGTTTACCAGGCTGATGGGCACGTCAGCAGTTAGTTCTGCAGGTTTTTGGTCGAAGCCCAACTACTGGACAAATGCAAATGTTAGAGGATCAGCAGAGTCATTCCAGGTCCTCCTGAAAAGAAACGTGAACGTCTGAACCACATTTCATCGCAGTCCATCCAACAGTTGTTGAGACGTTTCACCAGGAAACCGCTCATATCAACCCCACGGTGACGCCGGGGGAAAACGTTCCCATCAGGAACATGAATGTGTCTGTACTTCATAGATCACATCCCAGTTACTTCCCTGCTGCAGCGGCACGATGCTGTTTCCTCGGCTCATTTCAAACCAACAACACATCCTCTCGCTAGGGCCAATATTAAATCCAACAGCCTGACGCTGCTTATAGAGTCCGCAGCAGAATGAAGCCTCCAGGCAAACAACTTAAACTTCGCAGCTGCTGCAGCCCACAAAGACCAGCCCCGTGTCCTATAAGGTACGTCTCTGTACAACCCAACTGCAAAACGCACCTGAACCCCTTCCCCACCCACAGGCTTCACCACAGCATCAGAGCGTTAGCGCCCCCAGTTTGCTACGAAGAAAATGTTCTCAAACTACCTAAACGATCCATGGCGTATAAAGATAATCCATCTCTGCTCAGGGATTGGTTGAATCTAGGGGATCAAACATTTTGGTTAAATGTTGCCCTCCCACTTTATGGAAAAGTCAGACACTGATGTTTTAGATAACTTTATTTATACAATTTTACAGCTGAGAACTACAAACATATCCACAGTTGTCAAACTCCAAAATACCCCCAAGTCAAACGCCTGTCGAGCAGACAACCCGTAACAGTGGCAGGCCTCAGTAGCTGGACCTGGACTCTCCGATGAAGCTCAGTGAGGCTGCGTGGTGTGCTCGCCTGACTTTGGGAGACTTCAGGTCTGTTAATTGAAGCTCTTCCTGGACAGTGTAAGTGGAAACGGAAGCTGAGCCAGATAAGACGTGAACTCAAATTAGCCCTCGTTCACTAACCTGGTGCCGTGAGAGGAGGAACCAAAATAACACGAGCTGGGTTTTGCATACAGACAACGCGGCTCTCTGGACAAATGTGACAAAATTTTAACTCTCCTCTAAAATTAGAGATGAATAACACAACGACGGTTATCAGCTAATTTATAAACTGTGGATGTTAACCCTGGCAGGGATCGGGGCTTTACAGAGGAGACATTTCAGAAAAGATTAGTTGGTTTGTGGCTTTTTATCCGCCGACCTAACTGTTGGAATCAGGGTTCACGGTGATGTTGAATGAAAGTCTAACCTGTCAGTTGCACTCATCCATTCGATTTTGTCGACGAACTTCCCTGTTGTGAAAACACCCAGTTTTCCTTCGGAATTTGAACATTTCGGAAGAGCTCGCTCTCAGTTTCACCACCAAGCGAGTGGCTTAGACAACAGGGACAAACACTTCCACCGCTGTTCACCCCACGTGAGATGTTTCATCTTATCTTGTAAGATAAGGGCGGATACACAACACAGGCTGAGTCGGTTTTTGATTGTGACATTGCTGTGTCACACTCACTGTTGTCCAGCACAGTAGTAATTAATGAGATCAGTGTCCTTTAACAGTTGGTTTTTAATGATGTGTCTTTCAGTGTTTTAAGTCATGAGACCTCTTCAGAAGCTTCTACACAAACTAAAAATTCATTTTCCTTTATCTTCAGTGGAGAAAGCCTTTCTTCCTCTGCAGCGGGCCTGGACGATCATTATGAGACAAGAGATGGAGGACGGTGAGAAAAACACACACACACACACACACACACACACACGCACATCCCTGCATCGGCCTCCATTAGACCCTCTTATCCATGACCTTCACTGGCTGCATTCATAGTGTATCATCTCACTTGAGTTCAGGCTAAACCCTGAACTCAGGTCTAAATCCTGACCTGGGCTTCATTTGAGTTTAATCTGATCTAAAACCTAATTCAGAGGGTATTAGTGCCTCTCGGCGGGGTGGGGGCTCCTCAGTACCGTTAATCCTGTCTGGCCCAAACATTTCTGTTTTCCAGCTTCTGCTCAGGAGAAACTTCCAACCTCGAAGGTCTAAATATCCAGGATAGATTCAGTCCCCTGCAGTGCAATGCTTATTGGTGCTAGCGTTTATCATATTTGACATACTGTACATTTATAATACGTGGTTTTCTGCCCTTCGTCTGATTTGACTCGCTCTGTTCATCTGTGATTGTAGAACTCACCTGAAATGGTTCCTAAAATCAGCTCAGATTAAATCTTAATCCTTTCTCGCGATGGCGAAGTGAAATGGGACTCGTTTCCGAATGAGACTCAAAGTCTGCAGCCATGCCGGCGGCTCTGTGACGCTGATGCTCGTTAAGCACCGTGTGTTTTTGTTGCTCTCGTTCGACCCTGCAGCGACTCTTTAACCGCCAGGGCCTGCACGACAAGAACCTGCGACTGTCATGCTCAACACTGGACGGATTGAATGGACATTAGCACCGAACCCCTGGTCGGGTTTGTCCACTGAGAAAATTCTGTGGAGTTTCCTCATAAAAGACTATTGCAAAGAGAGAAAGGCAGCGTTACTTTGATAATGATAATGAGCTGGTAGACGCAGACAATACAGCGTCTGTTGTGCAGTGAAGTTCAGTCTCGGTCGAGACTTTTAGCCACAACATGGAAAACACTGCTTCAGTAAAACTTAAATAAGCTCACTGCAGTTTGTAACAGATCTCTTGAACCGAAGCTGAACCGCTCAGGCTGCAGACAGACGACCAAAACTTCTGACCCGCCACGAATCCAACCGATCGTCCGAGAGCCAGCTCGTCGATCGATCGGGTGACTGATCAAACTGATCGTGAATGAATCACTTACAAAGTGATTCATTATTTGATATTTAAATGAGCAGAAAAAGCAGAATCATAAAAAGAATTTACACATGAAATATGAATCCATCAATAAATCGTCTTTATTGTGCTAATCAATGAGACGCTTTACTACTGTTTCCCTGTCTCTTGTGGTCCTCCACACAGAACTGTCCCAACACATCGACTCAGTTCAAGACCTTGATTCATAGAGCTGCCAGTCAGCGGCTGAAGAGGACACGAGGACGTCGTGGTTTATGCTCACAAGATGCACATCTTCATTTCTTTGTGTGTGTGTGTGCAGGTGTCAGTGAGGTGCTGTCCGCTGTGGTGGAGGACGTTGGTCAGGCCGTAAGCAGGAACGTCAGCGGTGCCCAGCTGCTGCATGAACTTCTGAGTGCACCGTGGCTGCGCGCCCTGGTCAAGGTACAGCCCGAGTCACCAGGCGTGCACTGAAACGGACACGACGCCGTCATCTGTCCAGTGGTGATGTCATTTCCTGTTTTCTCTCTCCAGACGTATGAGCGCCTGTTCCAGTTCCAGAGGTGGACGCCCAGCCCATTTCTGCCTTATGCCTCGGGACTCTCACATGAGGTTTACACCCACACTCACACACCCACCAGTGTTGGAGGAAGTTACTGAAGAAAGAGCAACAATACTACACTGTTAAAGTTCTCCATCATAAGGATTTTTACCCAGAGGGCCACAGGATAAATCTGAGGGGTATTTTTCTAGCGTGAGTGTTTTAAAGTAGGAGGAGCAAAGAGCAGCTGAAACGAAACATCTGTGAAGAAGCAGAACATCTGTCCACAGATCTGTGTTGGTGTCATCCATGTCCCGGAAGATCCAATCTGTCGTCAAAAATAAAGACAGAAAAGATAAGACCTAAACAAAAGACTGGAACCTCGCTAACGAAGGGTGAACTGTCCTGTTGCAGTTGGTTCTTTAATACGGACGTTTCGTTATGGTTTAATTTTTCAGATTATTTCCCTCCAGCGCAGTCTCCTGTCACACTCCATCCGCCCACCAGATGTCCCCGGACCTTCTTCCTGTCTCCATATCCACTCACACACCTGTTCCCAGTTTCCTCATTATCCCAGCCAGCACTTTAACCAGCCCTTTGCCCCCCAGTCAGTTGTCCGATGCCTTCTTATGTCTCTGCGTGTTTCCTTATGTGCCCGCTACCTGTGTGTCGTCACCTGTCGTCAGCCTACTCCTCATCATTCTATCTATTAAAGTTCCTTCGCTGCAGCAGCCTGCCTGTGCCTAACACATGGTTTGTAATTAACATGGTGGTGATACTCAGAGACTGCTCTGTCATAGTCTGTTCTAAAGCTCTTTAGTGGTTTTGTCGGTCACAACAAGGATAAAAACCACAAAGAACAGAACGTTTGAATTATGAAATGTGAGGGCACCTCAACACTAAGATGAACGGCCTTGTTCAGTCTTTTTGCTCTAATCTGTTTGAAATGTTTGACCTCACGAGCTTCCGCTAGGGCTGTAACTAGAAGGGCGCTCAGTAGACCTCCGCCAAGGCCAATGTCAAACACCATATACCAGACTTCAGAGGAAAAAATTCAAATTCAAAGTAAATGATCCAGATCTGCACCAAAATTGAATGGGTTCTTCCCTGGTCCATGCCCCATCCCTCCACCGAGTTCGGTGCAAATCGGTTCAGTAGTATTTGTGTGATCCTGCTGACAAACAAAGAAAGAAAGAGACACTGGTGAAAACAGAAGCTCCTGTTGGTGGAGGTAAAAATGGAAATATGATCAACACACGGATGTGCAGCATTTCTTGCTCCAGGCTTTTTCCTTTCCAGTCCATAGCACAGAAGGAAGGGCGACGCAGCGAAAGCGAATATGACCTCAGGGGGTTTTATAGGAAATAGCAGCAAAAAACAAAACAAAACGGAGCCGATACCATAAACAATTCAACAGAAATTCAGTGTATTAACAAAACATGGCCCAGACCTGTCGGATGTCTAAAGGGGCGAGAACAGATTTTATTATTGAAGCTCCACCTGCTGATGTGGAGTGCAAAAAACACACAGGATAGTAGGTCAGTGTCACGCCAAGGTACCCTTGAGTTTGAGCCGGGTTTCAGGACAGCAGAGACCTTAAGAGTTTGTTCAAGTCTGTGTAGAGTGTTGGCGTAAAACGTGATTCTGTCTTCCCGTCCATCAGATCATGACAGTATTACAGAAGGTCCACCGTCCCTCAGACGAAGCCAGAGAGCTCTACAGCCTCCTCAGCTCACCACACATGCAGGTCTGTAAATCACTTAGAAACTCAGCCCAGGACTGTGTGTTACTCAGGTCTGATGCTCTGATGTAACACCTGGACCTGTCCCTGTGTCACTCTACCCATCCGCCAGGCCCTGCTGTCGTCCCACGACAGCGTAGCCCAGTCAGACTACGGACCCGTCTTACCCCCCCTGCCTGATGAGTTACCTGAGGATGAGGAGGCCATGAGGATCGTTTGTCTGGTGAAGAACAACCAGCCGCTGGTGAGATAGAAGCATTTTTCTCTTTCTCACTGTAGATGAGCTTTTAAATCTATAAATAAATTTAGAAGGACCTGCTTGTAAAGCACGGTGATTTAATTGTGTAGAATATGTGTGTGATTACAGCATCTCAGTAGTAGTCGTAAACTGTTCTCATGGTATGAGCTTTCCAGTGTAGAAAGATGAGACGGCCCTGGTGCAGTCTCCTCCTTTGGTGTGTATGTATGTCTGCAACAGTGTCTAACAGAGGACAATATCAGGCATTTACAGATCTGACACAAAGGATATCTGTTTGTTTGCAATTTCCAACACATCTGCAAGAAAAGTTATAGAAGTGCAAAGAGGTCGGACTTAATTCAAAACACTAGTTTTGGGGTTTTCTGTTTGTCAGCGGCACATTGGAGACTAGTATTCCCTCTGAAAAGTAATTCGACCTTGTCTCATAGAAATTACGTTATATTCTACTAATTTGCAATAGTAAATAGATTTTGTAAGAAATATAATGCTGTGTGGAAATGTTTATGATATTTTATACTTATACCAAAACATTCACTGTCAGCACATAGAGTTTTCTTTTTCATACAATCTGCTATTGCATCACAATATCCACTTCCAGCAACCTCATGGTTCTGTTCAGGCACTCTCACTCACAGCACTTGGTTTAGGTTAGAGAGAGAAGATCGTAGTCTCGACTATATATTGAAAAACTCCAAAGTGAGTTGAAGCTAAAGACGTGATGTATTAACATGTAACATGAAATACGATCTTTCCTGGAACCATTCTTGAAGGAATGGTTAGAAATTTTCTGCTTCCTTGCAGAGTTAAATGAGAAGATTGGTTTCATTCTCATGCTTGTTACGATAAATACGAAGCTACAGGGAGCTGCTGGTTAGCGTTACGGGGAGTTACTGTACGTGCTGATTTGAGGTGTAAGAAAAGCTCTTTTTCAAACCATAAAAAAATCCAGTTTCTCATATTTCATTCACCAAGAGTGGAGGCGAGCACAGTGCCAGTACAGGAGGCGCAGTAGCGGTGATTCCTAGCCGCTGGAGCAGCCTTCGCCGCTTCACGCTGGAGCGCCTCGTGCCTGCCAGGAGGGCGTGGTCAAGGGAGGAGCTCAGGCTGACTGAAAGTGAAGCCAGGCTTTTGCCCCACCCCAGAAAAGACCAGTCACAGCCCTCGCTCCCCCGCTATCAGTCAACCGGAAGCTGCTGTTCGTGTCCGCAAACCGCAGAGCTTTGGAAGAAAGGGCTCAACCAATCAGCTCCCTCTGTCTTTAGTCCCGCATCTCGTACTGGTAAGAGGAGGGGGAGAGGACGACGGTCAGTCCGTGCAATCACCAGTCATCCGATCATTTCTTAATTCACTCATTCTTTATCTGACCTGTCATCAAGCCATCCAGTCACCATCAGTGAAGACGTGTGAAAAAATTCGTCCCCCCATCCACCAGGGATCAGTATTGATCAGAGTCAGGCTGAGGGTGAACCACAGACTAATGACTGGTTGCGACACAATCGTGCCTAAAAGCTGTGTTTACCCTGTGGCTGTCACACCGTGAGAACATGCTCTCAATTACATCCCACAAAATGATTCAAGTTTTGCTGAAACAGTGTATGGTTTTGAGCTCATCATCATCAGTGAACATCTCTGCTTCTGCTGGAAGCACACTTTATGTCAACCTAAACGCCATCTCCTGGTAGCTCCGACGGTAACAGGTTAGGAGTCCTCTGATTGGTTGTGATAGGATTGATTTCCTGACTCTAGAAAGTTGATAAATTGGTTTCACCTCTAGACCATAAGTGTGTCACTCTGCAAATTTTGGGCAAGTTAGGGCTGAATTTCTACTTTGAGCTGCTTGATAAATTCGGACACACGATTTTTACTAATACATCATCCCTTCATTCGTCCATCCATTTCTACATTTCCACATCCCTTAGCCATAAAGTCCATCTTTTCACCCATTCAGCACATTGGAAGGCGACAGCCGGTTCATCAGCCGTTCATCCATCGTTTGTCTTTCAACTCACTCACTTATTTATTAACATCACCAACCCTTGATCGTCACCGAGCCAAAAAAATCGGTGTCACCTCGTTGTTTTCATCAGTTTTTTTCCATCACACTGTCAATTGGCTCCTTTTTTTCAGTGTTTCCTGTATTGCTGTTCTCTTTCAATTATGTGTTGTTCACTTTTCTGTTGGCACTATTTTTGCCAACTTCCTTTCTTGTCTTCATCCTCGTCTCCACATGGAGATTCACTTTCAGAGAAACCCAAACCCGACGAGGGAGAAGATACCTCTACTGGAGGAAGCAGTGATGACTACGCCAACCCTCCTCCTCCAGTCGCAGCTTACAGCCTCAGCCTTCCCAACTCCCCTGTTTTGTACAAAAAGGGGGCTACAGGGGGACAGTCAAGGAACATCCCCACACCCGGCAGAGCTCCAACTTGTGCCGGGATGGGCCTTCTCAGAGCCCACACAGCACCTTCTAGTCCTGCAGCTCAGCGCTCCACTCGTCAGCAGGGTGTTAGCACTCTCCCCACCCCTGGCAGGCAAACTGCATCTCATAACAAACACTGCGAAGAGCCTCTAAATCGTCCCTTGATGCTCTACGACTCTACCACTCCTCGTCACAATGGATGCCAGAATCCACTAAAACCGACACGAACAGACCATCGGCAACCAAAGCTCCGTCAGCGTCCTCAGCCTCCTGAGCTCACCAAACAGTGCAGCGTGGAGGAGCTCAGGTCCACTGTTCAGACGGTGGCCAGCAGAATCGAGAACGGGACTCAGGACGTTCGCCATCTTGGCCAGAAGATGGTTGCGGCGACAGAAATGATCACAGACAGCATGGAAGAGAACACCCAGGCGCTCAACCTGCTGGCTGAGGTGGTTGATAAGCTCCAGGGCCTCATTGTGGCCAGCAAACACCCCGAGTCGTCACCTCCACACAGGCGAAAGCAGCACACTCCTCCCCCACCTCCTCCAAGGGTCTCCTCAATCTCCCCAAAAGTTGTCAGCAAACCTCCCACGCCATACCCACATCACTCCTCGTCGTCTTCCTCTTCTTGCTCCTCCTCTTCTTCGTCCACGTCTGTCAGCTCCTGTGCAGATGGCTTTCTGGGATCTAGGAGTCCAGAACAAATGAACGGAGGCTCTAAAAGGACAGTGGTGACTTTTGGTGCAACCCATAGGGCCGGTGGTGGTGGTAGTAATGGGCAGGTGAGGCTCAACAATGGATCAGTTTCTAGAGCTTCTCTGGAGGACGAACAAGACTGTAACAGCACAGGCTGCTTGACAGCAAAGAAGAAGAAGAAGAAGTAGGCCAGAAACAAACTGTCTCCTCTCCTTGTCTGATCTGGTGTTGGAAATGGACTAGAAAACTGACTGAAATACCAGTAGTTCTTTAACTTTTTGAACACGAGAAGATTATGAGAACATTGTTCACAAACAAGAAACCATGCTGATGTAAATCTAAATCAGCATTTAGACCACAATTTTGTTTTTAGTTTAACTAACATTATTTTAACCATACACCAGAACCAGACCTCTACCAATTCTTAGGTACCAAACACTTTTGAGAGCAAGTACTTTTTTCATCACTGGATCCATCACTTGAGGTGGAAATAGCCAAATATTTTGAAGGTACAGAGAAATTACATTCTCTCAATCCACATTTCCCATTTCATCGTAAAAACTGTGACCACCATCACCATCGTTGTCGTCTCTCTTTCATTTTCATACAGTTTCTTTTCAGACAGTCTTCGCCAATGTTAAGAGTGGGACAAAAATCTATACAGCAGCACATCAGGGTGCTCTATCACATGATGCATTATTGACACACATTTGATAGATACACAATAGTCAAGATGAGCACCGAGTCCAAGCCTTTCTTATTTTTCAGTGATGACAATTATCTTAATTTCTCTATAATCAGTAAATAGAAGCTCATGCACATCAACAAAGGATGCATTGGGACTGCTTGGTGACGGAGCAAGTTAAATTTTGGTGTCATCTGCATAATTACAATGCAAAGGGAAACTCCACATCGAAATATATTTTTATCCATCTTGATTCTGACAGTGTCATAAGAGTGGCATGCATACTCGGTGGCGTACTCTTTGAATGGCAGCTTGTAAAGGTTAAACAAAAGAGGCCCAAGGATTGAGCCCTGGGGAACTCCACATATCAAGTGAGGTTGCCCATATACATAATACAGAAGTAGCTCCTGTGTCAGAGACATGATTTGAGCCAATTATAGACTGTCCAGTTTTTGGGTATTGTATGATCAACAGGGTCAAAAGCAGCACTTTGATCCAATAGAAGTATTTCTGAATCAGCTTCTAGACGAATATCGTCATATCATTAGTGACTTTGGTGATCCTCTGACCTTTCATCCATCACCACCATGAGGTTGACGTTTGTGGTTTCACCGACTACTGGACAGACTCCATCAGGATGAATTTTAATTACTCACCTCAAGGGGTTCTACCAGTTAAAATGAACAGCCAGTGTGGTAGTGACCCTAATGGGATATCAGGTGTTCAGCTTCCTTCAACAGTTGCTTCCATCCAATCCTCCATTTGTATTGCTCCTCCATTTATTCTTGTGTTTCCCACCTCTTTCCACAGAGCTACGCTAAAACCCGGTAGTTGCTTTTACTGTAGCCACTGAAGTTGCTTAAATTTGGGTCAACTGTCTGTCCGTCAGGGGGCGACTATAAGGAGGGACGAGGATACGGGAGAGATCTACATCGCCAGGGTGATTCATGGAGGACTGGCCGACCGCAGCGGTGAGATAAAACTGTACAAAATATAAGAGTGTTTGTGTGTGTGTTAATGAGAGAGGTATCTGAAGACAACACATTGCAAAAGGGACAAAACCCGAGATCCATATCATGTATTGAACATGGTCAAAATGTGCAGTATGATGGCTTAACGTGTCTGTGTGTGTGTGTGTGTCTCAGGCCTCCTGCATCCTGGTGATCTGTTAGTGGAGGTGAACGGTAGCCCTGTGGTGGGTCTGGAGCCAGAACAGGTCATCCAGATACTGGTGGGTCACTTTTAAGGGAGAGAAATGACAATAAATAGATAAACGAAACCATGTTGTGTTATGTGCAAAGCCAGAGATGGGAAGTAATTCCATTTTCTGCTATTTTATACTTCTACTCTACTTTGTTTCAGGAAGAAATATTGTACTTTTGGCAAATACATTATGATGTATGATCATATATGAAGCTACCTGGCAATATATGAAGTAAAACTAGCCCCACCTTTACCAGATGTACCGTGAATGCATCAGGAATTATAACCCATTCATATATTATTCTGAACTAGGCCTTTCTGCATGATCAGTACTTTTCCTTTTGGAACTTCATACTTTTGTGCTTAAAGTTGAATCAAATGTGGAGGACCTTTACTCATGGAGTATTTCTACACTGTGGTGTTGCTTTTTATACTTAAGTAAAAGATCTATTTCTTCTACCGCTGGACATGGCATAAGTGCTTTTTTCATTTTAATTTCTCATGATGAAAAGAAAAGAATGGGTCTTGTGTATTTTTTTGTGTGTTTTTCTCCCTGCCAGATCAATTCCCAGGGAACTATCCTGTTTAAAGTCATCCCGAACGCAGCTCGGAGCAGCGGCAGCCAGAAGCCGGTAAGAAACCTCCACCAAACATCCTCAGATGATGGATTCTGTGTCTCTGCTGCCCTCTCATAGTGTTGGGCAATGTCACAAGTAAATACATCTTGAGTCTCGTAAAACTCACTGTAAATATACATTTAAAAATCCTTTTAGAATTTACACGTTGCTGATATCACAGGCTGCTAGTATCTCTTTATAAGTACTGGACCTTTAGTGTCTGAAACTCAATTTAAAGCTAAGTCTCTCTAAACAACACCTGTCTTTAAAAATACCCTTTTAATCTGGCGGCTTATCTCCACAACTCTGAGGCATCTAGTCACTATTACAGTAAAGCAACGTACAGTTAAGTGATAAGTAAATTAGTCGTTCCACGAGATGCTACCAATCACTCATGTCGGTCTGTTCCACGTGAAGCTGGAGCTCGGTGTAAAGACCGGAACCGGGGGGGGGCGGAACGGCCATCCTGACTCTGTCCAGAGGGAACGAAGTCCACTCACTGATTAACACATCTTATCTTGTTTGTTTAATCTAGAAGACTAGAATCTGTGGCTTCACGGGCGGGTTGTGTGCTGAGCCTTTTCTTGGTCGGGTGCAGTGATTTAGGAGTTGCTCATATAACTGGCTGCTAATGTCTCTTTACAAGTGATACACATACTGGACATGTAATGTGCAAATGTATATTTAAAGATAAGTCTCTGCAGAACCCCTGTATATAAAACAGATATAATCGTTTAACCTGGCAGCCTGACTCCCCAACACTAAGCTGTTTAAAATGTAGCAACCAAGCAACTTACACCTTTGAAATACACTTTGGTTTATATCAAAAGAAAAGCAGCAGCTCCCCTGAAGATAGCAGATCCACACGTCTGTTTGATGTGAACAACCAAAGGCTAAAGAGCAGAATTCGAAATCCGTGAGCATGTTGAACCAACCTGAGCACGTTTTATCAGGTGAATTCCTCCGAGTCCTCCATCTCCTCCTCTCTTTTCCTCACGGTTCATTTTTTAAGCCTTTGTACGGCTCCAGGACTTTTGTGGATTAGATATTTCTGGACATTTATATTTATTTTTGAATGCGTATATCACAGTTACCACATATAGTTTTAAAGTTTCTAGCTTTTGTTGTTTTAGCTTTGTGGTTGGCAGTGTTCTTCTTTCTTATCCTGGCTGTTGATCTGGGCCCAGAGCTGCTGGATACAGTTGCTCCATCAGGGTTAAATGAAGATTTTTAAAATTTTCTTTCTCTCTGTCTCAGGTGTACATGAAGGCGATGGTCGACTACTGCCCCCTGCAGGACTCTTCCATCCCCTGTCCTAATGCAGGAATGGCGTTCAGCAGAGGAGACCTGCTGGAGGTGGTGGACCAGTCGGACGGACGCTGGTGGCAGGCCAGGAAGCTGCCCTGTGCTGTGTCCTGCGCTGGTCTGATTCCCTCCGCCGGCATG
Organism: Xiphias gladius; assembly: GCF_016859285.1. Lineage (NCBI taxonomy): Eukaryota > Metazoa > Chordata > Actinopteri > Istiophoriformes > Xiphiidae > Xiphias > Xiphias gladius. Next base: position 27,616,229 of record NC_053415.1, on the reverse strand, counting down.
CTGAAGAGGTGACACCGCACACATCCTGAACGCCTGCCGAACTCGCAGGCTGCAGTCAGTTTAAATCCTTCAGCTGGGACCAGTCTGAGACCTGACACCAGGACCTTAACAGTAGAAATCCCTCCCAACAAACCACGGTTTTAACTGATTTACTGCAAATCCCTTATACTTTAGCAGCTACGTCAGATTCCTGGAACATGCTTTTACAATTTTACATTTTAGTCAATTCAAAATTTCATCCCATTACTGTGAACATCAACGACCTAATGCAGCTGTAAACTTCTGTTTATTGTATCGGTGCCCTGAGTTTTGTCTGTCAGGTCTCACGTCCACAGTCGGGTTTTTGGTTTTTTATTTAAACGGGAAACGTTTTGTTTGTTGCTGCAGTTCAACACCACATTTATCATCGTAATCTCTCTCTCTCTGCAGTAAGCAGAGGGAACAGTGGTGGTGTCAGCCATTACAGGTGCACACCTGCATCAGACCCCGTGAGGACTCATCGCTGTTATCGCTAGCCTCAGCGTGTATTCATGTATCCTGCAGTTGGCAGTTTGTAGCAGTAGAATAGTGAGTGTTTCGATCCCCGGGCTGGCAGAATATTTATTTATTGATTGGTTTATATGGTACATTTTTTCATATTCTGTACCAAAAAGCACCGATTCTGGTCCAATGGCCTTTACGGTGACGTCAAGAGAAGCAATAAACATTGCTGCAAATTATTTTTCATCTGTAGCCTCTGGACAGATGTTGCAAAGTCACGCTGACAGAGAACGTAACATTTGAATTCCAATGTAAAAGACGTCGCAGAGGAAGCCGACTGGCTGAAGATAACACAAAACGTCTCGTAAACTGGTCCGAGGTTGGTCTCACGTCGACCAACCTCATCGTCAGACATTTACATATGGTGGGGGGGGGTGAAATAGCAGTTCTCATCCCTCCGTCATTCCCACCACTTCAGGGCCACCAGCAGTGGGGACCAGTTTGACCAGTAGCCGACAGGTCAAACTGTGCCTGTGGTGGCACTGGGCAGTCTGAAAGCGTGTAACCGTGAGCGGGGACCCTGGCTCGCCGCCGCTGAGGCGAAGCCAGTCACCTGGGTCCCACCTCGGTACACTCATGTCATTTTGTGTCAGCGTGGTCTGTGTCTCTCCTCGTATCCTGTGTCTACTGATACTTCCCACCCGTTTGTGAATGTCTCCACATAAAAGCAGCGGGAATCAGTTTTAACGGTCGTCTCTTTTCTCTCCGTCAACCCCGCGGACCTCAGTGCCCCTGGCCGACAACGGTGGGTGTGACACAGCGGAACCAGCGTCTGCTGCCGCTGGCTGCTTTATCCAGACGTCAGATTCCGTAGTTTAGTAGCGTTGGTCGGCGTGTGATTCTGTTTATCTGTCTACCTGGTGGTTTTTTCACTACCCTGAAACATCTTGCTCCACAACATTTTTGTGAAAGGAGACAAATTGTCGTAGAAAGCAAAAAAAAGAGCATAGGGCATAAATATGACACACTGTTGAGACAGGAGTGTGTGTGTATTAACTTTATCGACAGCTCAGGAACAGTTTATTCACTGGCAGCAAACCTGCACCCGCTGTTAAAGCACAGATGACCATTTCTGGGGCGATTTCCCAGTTCACATTATCTGCTTCCTCAAATTCAGAGAAGGTTGAATTGCTACACTTGCTAGGACCTGGTAACCTGATCGAGAGGCCAACCACATGGTGGCACTAGAGGAGAAGTCTGAGGCCCATCATAGTCACGTCTCTTCACAGTAGGGCGGCATTAAGGCTTCACATCATCCCCGTTCAACAACAGCGGGGTCAGACTGTACACAACATTTTGTGACTCTCTTTAGCCTTTTTTGAACTGTGTGTGTGTGTGTGTGTGTGTGTGCTTTCTTGGCCTGAAGTGTCTTCTTTTTCACCTGTTCCAGAGGACCCTCTGGCGCTTGCTGATGACAAACGCACCCTGACAGGTAAATCACCTCATGATATGATTTGATGCTGAAATGAATCCTCATCCGTCAGCGCAGTGGAAGTGACCGTTGTTTCTCTCCTTTCCTCAGATCTGGAAGAAATAAATTTTGGTAGGTAAGTCTGTTCAGATCCATGAAAACGTCCGATCGGGTCACGTTCAACATCCAGATAAAATACTGATGTTGCAAGTTGATCACTGATCTTTTCTAAAATTATAACTTATACACAAAGTCCTGTGGAATCTCTAAGTAATTTGCTGTTTCTATGATATAATCTATGAGATTTTACCAGTTACCTGCTAAATATTTCCAAGTTAGCAGAATTTGTCATTTAATAAAAGCCTTTTTACAAATGTGGCCCATTTCAGAACTAAATAATAAATGATTCGGTGAAAGACGTGATGTTAAATGACATTATTCAGCTTTTTGTCTGTAAAAACTGAAGGAGTTGTTTCTAATTGTGACACGAAGTATCAGTAAAATCAAATCACAGCACAGGAAACAAAGTGAAGATAAGATTTCAATGTGGCGTCTCACAAACAATTTGTCCACACACTTCAAAAGCTACATAATTGTCCTTTTATGTTTTAATTTCATTGTGACCCAGTAACTGCAAACTTAGAGAGGAAATACATACGACAGCGTGTTTCTCGCTTTATTTCTTTAAATTAGTTTTATTTAGGCATTTTATCTCTTCCACGGTAGAACGGCTCCCCGTGTTAACTATGTCCTTTAAAGGGATTTTAACTCTGAAGACAGAGTGAAGAGTTGTGCTGTTGTCTTCCTTCAGGTGAGGCTGACTCGGACGTCACTGATGGAATCTACCTGGGTAAGACACACTCAGAAACACACTGAAATCCATCCTGGACCACCGCCACAAACGTGCAGTGGACGGGTGAATGACTGATCCTCTCCCCAGCCGGTTTCCGTCGGAGTTTCCGTCTCTGGAGGAGGACGTCCTACAGGAGGAGACGACAGTCCTGCACCTCCTGCTCGCCCAGCAGCAGCGCTCTGTCCACCCCCTACGAGGAGGTGGCTTTGTACCAGCGGCCCCCGCAGGAGAACCACCGCCTAATCGTCCTTGTCGGTGAGAGAGGAATATCTAAACCTCTGCCCGAAACTCACTGACCACCTGCACGTCAGGACGGACAGGGAGAGGGTTTTACAGGGTTTACAGTTTTGTAATTTGATGCAAAGCCACAGACCAATCAGAGCTGTGCTGCTGATTGAATTAACTTAGAACTGCACTGTTCTAGTTTTCCTCTTTATTTTAATCAGTGTTTATTTGAATTCAGTCTCACACACACTTCCCTCAACAAGTCCTCCGACCTAAACCCCTCCACAGGTCGTTTGTCCCTCCCCTCTGATACGAGCCACAGGAGCGTTTCCTGAGTTAACGGCCCTACAGCAGCAGGAGATACGCCACAGATAAACCGTTGAAAATCCCCGTTGAAACATTCATAACGGACCCTTTTGTAATGTGACCGCGCTGTGGTGACGGTCTGGTGAGGTTTAGGCACAAAAACAACTTGAAGATCATGATTGGGTTAAAATGAGTCTTTCTTAACGCTGTAGAAGAAACAACTTGGACTATTTGAAACAGGAGACGAACGGCGGCCCTCTGTGTTATGGCGTCATAAGCACTTCGGCCACCAGAGGACGCTGTCACTGAATGTAAACGTTGTTTTCCTGAAACAGCTGATGCTGTCTCACACGTCCTCTGGGCGTCGCTACACAATAAAGCACAAACATTGGTTTTAATAAGCTGCTGCACAAACAACCTACCTGCATTATTTAAAGGGACAGTCCACTGATTTGCCAAAAGCAATTGACTTGTCAAGCGGCGTATTACTCAGCCCCTGAAAACAGTTGTGTAATGTCTTCTTACAAGACCAGGTCAAAACCTAATATATATAGCTGGACTACTCTCTGTGCTCACATATGCAGTCATTCAATGCAGCTGATTTCCAAATCAAGCTGTTCTCATTAACACGTTGTTTCTGTTTCTGTTGTCAGATGGCGGAACAAGTATGAAACAGGGACTGAAACGTGGCCCATTAAGGCGACATATTAACCAGCAGTCGCTTCCAAGACATTTCCAAGCTGCTGCTCTGCTGCTAAAATCCTGATTTTATAACCACGACGTCGTCTGACAGAATCACCAGACACACGAGTTAAAGACATCGGCTGTTGTGTGATTTCAGGTGTATTTACCTGTAAAATGATCAGTCAGAGAGAAGTTAGAAGCTCATTCACGTCTGTGTCAGCTGGTTTGTGGTAAATTGAATGAGACGCATAGAGAGGTGCCTGTGGAGGGAAAACATGACCTCGCGCTCGTGGGGCAACACTGGCGACTCTCTTCCACGAAACATAGCTAAGGTTTGTCCAAAAATTCGCTAGTCGCCTGGTGCTTTTTTGAAAAACAGTCTCTAAAGGGGTGTGAAAAGTCGTTAAATCTAGCGACAAAGGTGCTGAATTGGCAACACTTCAATTCATTTTGAAAGAGCAACGGCCAATGGGGAAACTTCAACACCGTCGGTCACTGACAATGACTGTTGCGGTCCAGCCAAAAATATTCAAGTGAAAAAAGAAAAAGGTAGTAAGCTGACCTTGAGCTGTTTTTTTTTTCTGGACAGGGGCTTCTGGAGTTGGAGTCAATGAACTGAGGAAGAGACTCATCAAACTGAACCCTTCAACCTTCCAGGGACCTGTACCTCGTACGTGCCCTCCACAAATTTAACACATTCATTTAAAGTGTTTCCACAAGTTAAAAGAAGTCTGTCTTTTAATACTGAATGTGCAATTGTAGAAAATACAAAAACAATAATAGGTTTTAGTCATATCAATGATAAACAACAACAACAAATGTACTAATTGTGGTGAGGTGAAAGGGTGAAGAAAAAAGAGAGAGAAACAAACAAGAAAACATTTCAAGACAAAGACATTTCTAAATTAATTCCCACTTCTTTCCATCTTAAGTAGGTTGAGTAAGTAGTTAAAGTGTTTAACATATTTAGTGCATTTTGAAGCGAACGCTGAGGTCATGAGAAAACACCAAACCCAACTAAACTGCAACAGCCAATACGTTTTGTATGAAACGTAATTATGACCAGATCACGTTTTTATTAAAGTAATGAGGGACTGTTGTTAATTTACACATCTGACGAGTCACAAACACGTTGATACTGAACGTATCAGTGAAATCTTCACAGACATCGTGTTTGTTTTCCACCAAAATGTCTGATCCTGCAGCTCAACATCCACCTGTAGCGACTCCAGCGTCATTAAACTGGTTTATGGATCTGGTTACACTCTCACAGAACCTGGTTCTGGTTCGGGAAAGATCCTGGTCTGGTTCAATACAGAAAAAGTTTGTTGCCCCTGAACATAATTCAGCCAGAGATCACGTTTCCCACAAAACGTATCAGTTGTCGCAGCGTTGGAAGAACTCCCAGCAGGAGGTGGTCGCCAGTTGTTTTTCCGCTTGCTTGTTGCTGGATTTGGTTCCCGGTGTTGGGTTCTTTGCTCATCGCTGTCATCAGTGAAACATTACGTACCTGCTTTGACTGTCGTCCTGTTTCACCAGACACCACTCGTCCAATCAGAGCAGGGGAGCAGACAGGAAGAGAGTACCACTTTGTCACCAAAGAGCTGTTTGAGTACATGGTCTGTAACCACAGGTGGGATTTTCTTTTCTTTTGACTGCTTACACTTTTCACAAGGTTTCACATGATTCCCCCATTTAGCATTTAAACACTATATAAACAGTTAGTAAATGGTTAATGACACAGTTAAGCAGCTATAAGGACATTTTGAAGTGTTTATTAATGCACAGTATTTGTCAACGATTCCATCTTCTCCTATAAAGACATATTTTATATTTTTACAGCTGTATTTGATCATATTTTCATTCAAATTGCATAGTGTCGGTTGTAAGGATTGAAATTTATATATTTGGTCTTTATTTAGTATTAATTTTATTTTGAAATCGTATTTGTATTTATTGCATTAAAAGTTTTAGCATGTGTGTGTGTGTGTGTGTGTGTGTGTGTCTACCTGTCCAGTCACTGCAGATAGAAATAGCTGGGACTTAAAATAAAGTGTTACCAATTAATTAAATTTTTCTCATTTAAAAACCTACCTTTATTGGATTCAATTGTATGATTGAACATAGAAACAAAAGCAAAAGATCTTAGCTCATTTCTCGTGTGCGTGTTTAGGTTCGTGGGGTACGGCGAGTACAGGGGCCACCTGTACGGGACCAGCACCGACGCCATTGATGAGGTGCTGAAACGAGGACGGATGTGCATCATCGACGTTGAGCCACATGTGAGTTTCACTGAGAAGCTGGTCAGTGTTGACATAGATTCACTTGTCGTAGAGGCGGAGTGGAGACTGGCACAACTTCGCCTGCTGCCAGGGTGCATGGAGAGGAGAAACAGTCAGACCAGCGCGTTTCGGCCCTTTGCCTTCATCAGGGTCGTCATCGAACACGTGACACACACAGAGAACACTTAAATGCAGACGCAGACAAATCAGCCAGTGGGGCATCCACACGTAGGACGGCTGGATATATGGTCATATGGCTTCAGGCCAGTCATGACCCCAAACTGGCAGAGAGGATTAGTGTGTTCTTAAAAGCATTAGAGCAGGGACATTAAAAGCAGCTCTAAATAGGTGAGCTTTGGGTAGTTTTCTCACTGTGGACTGGTCAGCACAGTCACTAATGTGTTCTGGGAGAGATCCCCCCAGGTCCGGTGCTTGGTGCTGAACGGTGGGGATAAGAGCTTGGCATCTGATGAATGGAGACTGTAGGGAGGAGCGTGGCGATGGAGAAGGTCGGAGAGGCAGGAGGGGGCCTGGTTATGGAGGACTTGGTAGGTACTGAGAAGGAGTTTCAACTGGATGTGTTGTGGGACAGGGAGCCGGTGAAGGTTCTCGAGGACGGGGGCGACGTGGCGACGGGGGTGGGAGTGAGTAGCGGAGTTCTGGGTGTACTGCAGTTCACTGAGGACTCTGGATGGTGTTACATGGAGAATGCTGCTGCAGAAGTGGAGTCTGGGTGAGATGAAGGCTTGGGTGAGCGGGGGGGGCTGCATTCCTCAGCAGTGTTGGTGATGGGCTGTGGACATGGGTGACAGCAGGTTTGGTCCACGGAGGGGAGAAGTGGATCGAGCTTGTATCGAGGAGGTCTTTATCCAAAATGATCCGGTTTGTCATGGATTCACTTATTTCCCTCCTTCAGAGGAAACTCTTGATCTTTCTGAGCGCTCTCAACTTTTTCCCTTTTTGTTTTTGTTGGGAGTTTTTCCTTTTCCAGACCGAGCCTCTAATGATAGAGAGCGTCATAGGTTTTACAGACTGTAAAGCTCCTTGAGGAAAATTTGTAACCTGTGGTTTGGCTCTATGTAAATACATCGTCTTGACTTTATAAAATGGTAGTAGCACACAATACTACGGAAAACACATGCAACGTGCAATAACTGTCTTAGTATGAACTGTAATGAAACTATAATGCTTTTTCATCAAGAGGTCGATCTCATCTTCAGTGTCTCTGGCCATGTTCAGGTAGAATATGAGCATTTAAAACTTATTGTTTTGTCATCTCAAGTGTGTGTTTATTCATTTAGCTGCTCTGTGGAGCGTCTGAAACACCACTTAGTGCTATGGAGCCATGTTTGTACTAGTGGTGTTTGTATCACACACGTGCTCTCAGCTCCGAGCCCATTGGCTCCTGCTGAAGACGTAAATCTTTCAAAACACCTCATAAATGTATGGTTCCACTCTTTAAAGAAAGCCGCCGGTCTCTGCAGCTTTTCGCAGAAACGGCGCATCTGTTGGGGACTATTCTCAACCGTGCATTAAAGCACTAATTTCCAGATATGTTGTTTTATCGTCAGAGCATCCAGCCGCTGCGGACGAGAAAACTGAAGCCTTACGTGATTTTCATCAAAGCCCCCAGCCCGGAGAGACTGAGACAGACTCGGAGAGACGCCCGAATCATCACCAACTACAGCATCAACAGAGTTTTCACAGTAAGAGATGTCCCAACCGTCCTTCAGCCCGGTTTGTCCTGCTGGGACGAATATTAAGAGACTGAGCGACATCTGCCCTGAGGTTTTTACGCAAATGCATCATTTCTGAACAGTGCAACGTAGTTAAATGTAAATGAGTGAATTCACAGACTAACGTCCAGGTGGTCTGATCAGAAGGTAGGTTTTAATAACCTGAGGTTACATTACAACCTCCAGCATGAACGGCACCAACAACCGTACGTGAGGTCCTGTGCTGGTTTAGCTCGAAGAAATTTTGTTTGTTTTTTACAGTCCGTCTTACCCACAGTTAGCTTCATCTCACAAGTGTGGGACATGACAACTCAGCTTAAAAGAACAGTTCAGACTTACATACAAAAAACACTTATTTGCTTTCTTTCAGAGAGTCAGATGTTCACATTGATCCCACTCTCATGTCTCATGTGTGTTAAATATGAAGCTGCAGGCAGCAGCGGGTTAGCTTAGCTTAGCATAAAGACTGGAAACGGGGGGAAACTGCTAGCCTGGCTCTGTCCAGAGCTGATACCTGCCAGCACCTCTACAGTCACTGATTAACTGGTCATATCTCGTATGTTTAATCTGTAAAAAAGTCAAGTGTAAAAAGGATAAGTTGTTACAGGCGTTACAGACGGTCATGTGGAGGTTAGCTGTTTCCCCCAAACGTGGTCTGAAGCACAAGGACAGTCCACATTCATTACGTACTTGAATCGCATTGTCAAAACGATTTGGATCAGTTCAGTAACCTAATCAATGTGTTTCTGAGTCACAAATCCATCCCAGTGAAGTGAAAACACCGGAGAAATCCCCGCACTTTAAACACTTTTAACTCTTCAAAGCGTAGCCGCTGACTTTGGCTCATTAAACTGAATAAAATGAAGAAAGTTGATCCACCTCTTAAGAAACGATACCTCAGATTTCTAAAGGCACCGTGAGCCGGTTCATAAACTGGTTGAGGCAGAAGGTCAGAGTTTCAACACGTATATTTGATGCGACAGGTTCAATTACCCTGAACTTTACATGTACAGAAAGACCAAGGGAGAAGTGAAAGTGCAGATGATTAACACTGACAGACGAAAATGGTAAAGTGGCCGTTCAACACCTAACAAAGCTCGGCCTCATGTTTCTCCTTCTGCAGGAGGAGGATTTTGTGGAGCTGGAGGAGGTGTCGCGGCTGATGGAGGCAAAGTACAAACAGTTTTTTGACAGCGTGCTGGTGAACGACGACCTGCAGGACGCCTGCATGCAGCTCTGCTCCATCATCCAACAGGCTCAGGACGAACCACAGTGGATACCTGTCGGCTGGAGCCGGGCGGAGGAGTAGAGCAGGAGAGGGGAGCGGGAGATGTAGGGGGGAGGAGAAAACGGAGAGGGAGAGATAAGGATAGAAACAAGATGCACACAAGAGTACAGAGAAGGGAGGAGAGGGAAAATGCAATGGCAGAAAGAGAGAAGGAGGCCTGGATATGGAGACAAATGAGACAAAGGACAAACAAAGTTTATTCACACTGACAAAAAGAGAGAAAGGCAGCGTTGCTCTGCTGTTCTGCTACGAACAGAGAGGAAGAAGAAATGAAAGTAAGGAGCCCGAGAAGATGCAAACAGATGCAGTGAAGTTCAGCTTTATCTCACAGCGGTTCAGCCACAACAGCTGAAATTCAGCTCCAGCACTAAAACCAGCTGATGCGGTTTAGAATGGATCCATTGGCAGCAGCCATGCGGGAAATCAGATCTCAGACCTGCTCGGGCTGCGGACAGACGACCGGAACTTCTGACCCGCCACAAATCCAACCGGTCGTCCGAGAGCCAGATGGCGGATCGATCGGGTGAATAATCAGGCGTCCTGATCTCAAACCGCACGTCAAACCACGACCGATGTGACAGAAATTCAGCCCCTTCACAAAATTAGTCAGGGGAGACCAAGATGGGGCTAAAATCAGGCCGAATCTGTACAGAGTCCATCCAGCTTTAAGAGAATTCACACTGATGAAGGCCAAATTCTCCCCTTCTGTCTTTACCTCAGGCTTTCTGTTAAAAGCCGCACTTCGTGGTTATAACCCCTAAGATTTCCATGAAAGAAAACCCCGATTCTGTTTTTTTGTCAGCACAAACCAGAAGAGGTTGGGAACGTCTGGTTAAATCCTTACTGTTGCTGCTTACCTGCTCCTGAGCAGGAAGTAGACGGTGACTTTTTCCAGATGTTTCTGTGAAAACATCTGCCCGCTGCGGCCGAAAACGACGCCATGAACCAGAGCAGTAAACAATGAGCTGAGACTCACTGTGACGCTCCGGGTTCAGCTGACGAGTCTCCGGAGGTTCATCGCCACCAGAGACTCCTGAACATCGTCATTTCATACAGCACATTGTTATTGTAGAAAATAATAAGTATAGCAGCTTTGAGTTCAGTACTTGAGTAAATGCACTCAGTTACTTTCCACCACTGAGCTCAGTGACGCCTCTGCAGGACCTAATCCTGACTCCCCATCCTGACCTTTAGAGTTCCCCCAGCTATGTTTCACGCAGCCAGTCTCGAACTTCATGTCGCCGAAGCTCCTTTCTGACACCGTTTCAGTCGGACGCCGTCGTCCGTAACCTGCCGGCGGCCGGAGGACACGTCCTGTGCAGCGGGAGGCCTCCCCCGGCGAGCAGCACGCAGCGGCAGCTTCAGTCACAGCCTGACGCGTTCGTTTGGTCCGGAGCGACAGCGAACGCGTACATACTGTGTGTGTGCTAATTAAAGATCAAGGTAAAGTCATGTGGGCGCCGCCGTGTCTCTAAACCCAGCCCCCACCCGGACTCCACCCTCTCTCTCTGTCGCTGTGTTTCTCAGGTTAATCCTGTGCAGGGCAGAAGTAGCTCAGCCGATTTAACAGGAGGATTAGTGTCTTCTCCCTGCACCATTCAGCTCTATTGTCATCTATACAAACAGCAGGGAGGGGGGGGGTCTGTCAGAAATTTAACTTCCAGATATGGCAGCATTTACTGTGTTTACATGTTGAAATGTTCCTTATAAAGTGAGATTATTAATTAAAGTGTTGGTGTGGATGAAACTGGATTATCATCAATAAAATGTAAAAGCCTTTTAAAACTGCATCAAGTAATAAATTTAATTTACCCACTGAAACACAAATTTTATTGTTATTATTGTCATTACTTTTAAATACATGCATAATTATTCCAGTGGCAAACTCCAGGCTCCATGTGAACATTATGCAAGTTTGTGTGTGTGTGTGTGTGTGGGTCTAATAGGATTCATTGTGTTGGTCTGGCTACTGTTTGGTGAAGGTTTTTACCTTTGAACTGTTCACCCCAGACAGGACCTGCACACCTGCTCAGTTTCTGCAGTTTGATACAGTCCCAACAACAAAGTCTCCGATCCAGCCCACTGACTGAGACTCATGGGCGTTGTAGGGAAAACACGATTTCTCAGAAACCAACTGAGCGCAATTCAAAGTCATAGTCATAAAATGAACCTTTAATATCAGGATGTCACTACAGTATGATGTGTGTATATACACGTATAAAGCACATGGATAACATTAAGAGCACATCACTCACTTTGAAAGACTGTAGCAGTGAGTTTTTAGCAGGATAAAATCCAAATGACGCCTTCATGTCCACACTGTGGAGTCTGTCAACACGTCGCTCTGTCCCTCTGAGTTTCCCCTGGTCGCTCACTCAGTCAATCATCGTTGTGATTTCGTTTGTTTAGAACGAGCCCTTCACATCTACATGTTGCTACGGTGGCCCAGAACGGACAAACCGAACGCCGGCTCTAGAGAGGGCCTCTGACGGTTCTACGCAGCGACGCACTCTCCGGGAAAACCTCAGCCTTCAGCTGTTGTGTTGTGTGAAAAGCAAAGACGTGCCGCGGTTTCCAGACGCTGACGGGGGCTCTAAAAGTCTTCGGTTAGTCCAGAAAACCTCCCACAAAGTCTGTCACTGGAGCAGGGCAGGCTTTGCTCAATAAAACATGACTGGTTTGGGTTCTGGAGGAGTCAGTCTACAGTAGGAGAGGTTACGGCAGGCTGTGTTATTCTGAAGAGCCCATAATTCTGTTTTACATCTTCCTGCCATCCAAACACTTAATGGTACCGAAACTAGATCTGTTCAGATAATGAAATCAACGGAAGTTCCAATCATTTTAACTTCTCACGTGGAAAACATCGAGCAGTTTTCTCAAATCTGTTGCCGTAGCCAGAAACTCTTCTCTCTGAGCTGCAGAGTAGAGAGTGGGGGGCTCTGCTGGAGGGAAGACTGGCGTGGCAGCAGGGTCTGGGGTTTTTAGCATCCATGGCTGATTGGGAGCCGGGCCAGCTGGTGACATCGCAGCTGATCGACCAATCGCAAAGCTCCCAGGGGTTGTCACGGCTCAGCACACGATCCACCTGCCGCTTTAAACCCCGGGACGAGTGTCAGATCTGTGAAAGAGCTTCCTCTCCCCGTCTGTTTCTGCTTTCCGCTTCACATTGTGTCCTCGCTTCGATTTATGCTTCACGTTTCTCATTTAAAGATTTTAAACTCTGCGGCCACTTTGAATGCACCTCTTGGGATTAAACCAGATCAGAGGACAGAGAAGCAAAGCGAAGGAGGGAGAGTTTCTGTACTGAGGCTCACCCTAAGACACTTTTCCCCCAGCTTGATAAGATCAGAGACACAGGGAAAGCTGTGACTGTTTGTAGAGCGTCCTCTTCACAGCCGCAGACGCACTCAGCTGCAGAGGTGAGCACCGACTCTGATTCACTGAAACGCACCTGGAAATATCTTTTTAAAGATGTGTTTTGAAGAGAAATAGTTCGTCTTAATGAAAGAAACCAGGTTTGCAGTTAGAAAAACTTTAACTAGGGCATCTTTTGAGCAGGATCAAGCCAAAGAAACAAAGTTTCAGCAACGTTGGACCATTGAAGCAACACTGATTTTAGTTAATGTTGTTTATTTTTATTCCCCTCAGAGCAAATATCCCGTCTTTCCTGGTGCAGCATCGTACCACTCGTGTTTTGTGCATTTTGATTCTGTTTTCAGGAACCGTTTGGCAGCCTGTGGTGTAAAACTGTTAACTAAGAGAACTGAGACAAGGTTTATGAAAACTTGTTTGCTGGGACAATGTGAGGCTTTCTTACGCTCCTGGTACTAAAGTTTACATGAGTATGATCGTTAGACGTGTGTATTCATTTTAGTCACTGTGGTCATTTTTAAAAATGTTTCCATCCTGTTGTGAAAATGATCAAGGATTCAGGGAATTTATCGTCATACAGTAGAAACAAGTACATAAAAAAGAGAATTAGGTAGGAGTGAACACTACATAATAACATAGCAGACGTAGCAGTGAAGGGAAGCGAAGGCCTGGACGAGCGCTGTCTCTAATGGCTTGTGCTCTCGTCCTGCACCTGACGCCATATATGTAGTGCAGGTGTGGCTGGTTGCTCCCTATTATTCCTGGATACCTGGACCGTCAGCGTTGTGGTGCATTTTTCAGTAATCCAGGTACAGAGCCTTCAGATATGAAGTCTCTGTACTTTACAAGCAGCCTTTGCAGTCCAACAACGTTTCTATCTTTGAAAACCTTCCCTGCAAATTTATTACAAGGGTTTCAATGATGAGGAGTAGTACGTTTATTTTATTTTATGTGAACCATCCCGATAAAGCAGGTGGCGGTTAAAGGGTTGATCTGCTAAACTGTGTCTGTAGACACTAACCATGTTTCTGGTTAAAAGACGTCCTGTTACACCTTCCACTGAGGTTTTCCGCTGCCTTATTACAAACCAGCTGGGACGTGTAAACCAATATCACTTAGACTGACGGGGGCTTCGTTCATCGACACTTTTTTCCTGCTGCATGAATTCAGCCTAGCGACCGATGTTCAAAACCAATCAACCCTTCAGAAAACTAGTTCTGCATTTTGGGAAATACACTTACTCAGTTCTTTTTCTGAGGGATAGATGAGAAGACTGATATTGCTCTCATGACTTTACAGCAAACGTGAAGCTACCGGCAGCAGCTTAGACTTAGCATAAAGACTGGAAACAGTGGGAAACTGCTAGCCTGGCTCTGTCCAAAGGCAGAAACTGACTATTACTTGCCTGGGCGCACCAACTTCCCCTAGCAGCCTCATAGTTACACCGCCCAGGTTCATTCTCAGCTGTACAAGCTGAAAAAAGGGTTGGTGCTTCCATCCCTGGCTCCTCCTGTTCAAAATCTTGAGGGATGCTGGATCAAGAAGTGAGTAAGTTCTGGATAAAAGTGTCAAAAGTGACAAATGAATGTAAGTTAATGTAACACTGTAGGTTCAGATGAATCCAGACAGGGTATACTGCACGTGAACAAGACCTGAGAAAAATGACAAACTGCTGTTTTGGACCAACATCAAAGCTCCTGTATGCTGATGTACTGCAGTGTATTATCCTGGACTAACTCACATGGCAAAACTCTCTTTAAATATCCTTTAAGATAAATCTTTAAAAACATTTTGCGGTGTGTTTCCTGCAGCTTTGCTCCACCACCTGTCCTAAAAGCTCAGGCTAATCCAGTTATCTCAAACAGGCATCACCACCCGGCCACCTCAAGATCCTCCTTAAACGTTAACTGACTGACCTAATTTATAGTCTGTCACACGCCGAAAGATCCTCGTAGTTGACTGTGCGTGACCACGTTGAACTGTCGATCCTCTCACAGGGAGACGTCACCATGCCGACCGTCAAGAGCAAGAAGAAGAAGCTGAAGAAGGAGATCAACGATGGAGAGGAGCAGGGAGAAGGTGAGAGGTGACAGAGTTTACATCTGCAGCTCTACGCAACACTCTATTCTACTCTATTCTATTCTATTATGTTCCTCTGCAGTAGGTCTGGAGATGGAGATGGAGGAAGGGACCAACAGGAGCCATTCTGAAAGCAGAGACCCTTTGACCCCAGAGCCACAGGATCCAGCACCACAGAAGAGGAAGAAAAAGAAGAAGGCGCCTACTCTTGGTAGCGAGGCCTTCACTACACGAGCGGTTATTCGTGCAGCCTTTTACACCAAAGCCTTGCTTGATACACAGCTGGCCAAGTTCAGACTCCGGTCGTTTGGAGTTCGAACTTGGCGAGTTCAGACCGTCCACACCGCAGTGGACGGAAAGACGCAGGCCTCACGCTCAGATGATTAAACTACGCAGCTACACAACAGTTCTGTGACAGAATACCTCAACTCCAACGTCCACTAACAAGACTTCCTTCAATGATATAAAAACAGTTTTCCACTGAATTGATTGTGAGATGGAGTCGACAGTTAAGATAACTCTAATGTATATTTACAATCGAGCAAAAGTTCATATAGACCAGTCTCAGTCTACCAGAGGCTCAGGGGCAGAGCCTCTGTCTGCAGTGAGGGTTAACATTTCTACCTGGAAACTCAATCAAACAACAAAAAGACACAAAACAACCTAAAAAACCCCCACAAAAGACGTATAAAGAGACAAAAGGGAGGACTACAAAGAGACACAAAACAACCACAAAAAACTGCAGACTTGGATTACTGTCAGACGACAAATTAACATTGGATCATTAGATTACAAATACATCACTTATTTACTTTTGCTGTTGTCTTATTAGAAAGAAACTCTTGAGCCTTTATTCATGAATTATTAACAATTTTTAGACCTGATTGTTTTTCTTTATTAATGACTGTTAATGACTTGACTTTATAGACAAAAAAAAAAAAAGCAAGAGCAAAAAAACAAGAGATTTTCCAGAACCTGGCAGCCAAAAGTTTGTTCTCATTAAAGGCTTATAACTGCTCTCTAAAGCATTAGTGGACAGTTCATTAACATTTACTTTCAACTTATAAACGGTCCATAAATGGTGACTTATCAGAAAGTGGGACCGTGTTCTTCCCTACAAACATGTCTTTGGAAGAAATGGACCTTTCACCAGCCAGTGTTCTGTTACCGTGACCAGGCTGTGCTGTGTAATGATAATAACCAGTCATCTGCAAAGTCCTCACGCTGCATTATGTTGTGTCAGACATGGAAGCAGAGCATGCTGACGTGCCAAACGGTAACTTGGCCGAGCCAGCCACGGATGGAGAGGAGATGACTGTCGCCGTAACCAGAAAGACGAAGAGGAAGAGGTGAGTACTAGTGATCCGATCGTCCAAAGTGTCAAAAATCGAAAATTTTAACCTGATGATGGCACTGGATGAAAAGTCAAAGGTACCAAAATTTTCAGGATTCATCATCTGGGAACCGTGAAGTAAATGGCAATCCATTAAATAGTGGTAAGAAGTGGTGGACTGACTGACACCGCTGTCCTCAGAGCCATGCCACTAAAAAGATAAGTGACTTTGGACAGAATCCTCTTTCTTGTATCACCTGGCAGGAAGGCTAAGGCGACGGAGCACTACAATGACCTGGGAGCTGAAGAAGACGATATCATCACAGATGCCCAGTCCCCCATCCCCCAGCATTCCCTGTTCTCCGCCCCCCACGGACACAGCCAGCCGGCCGGCAAAGTCTTCGTGGAGAGGAGCAGTGAGTGAGAATCAGATTTTACAGCTTTAGTCGCACAGTCACCTGGTAAAAACAAGGCTAATAGGGAAACATACAGCATTTACTAGCTGGGGTTACTAAAATCTACAGTATATGTTTATATTAACAATGGAAGACACGGCTATGTGTATGTAAAAAGAGGTTGCCTATAGTGACAAACTCACAGAGAATTATTACCCGACTCTCACTGCTCTCGGAGCATCGTTCGCGGCCGCAGCAGGCAGATGTTTTCAGAGAAACAGCTGTAAAAAGCCACTGTCAGAGCATGTAACAGTAATGAACTGCAGAGAGGTAAATTGATATGGAAACGTGTCTGGAGTGCAGAAATGTATTCTTTTTTTTCCCTTGACTGCATTCTGTGCATACAAGAGTCTGGTAAATATGGGGTTTTATGGTAAGGCAGATGTTTTCAGAGAAACAGCTGTAAAAAGCCGCTGTCCACTTCCTGCCCAGCAGCAAACAGCAGACGGACTCAGTCAGAGACCAGCTGGTGAACGTAGTGGAGCATTTAGCAGCTAAAGAGCCAGATGTTTCCCTCAGGAGCTGGTGGAGACAAAAACCGGAGCTAAAAGAAAGGGAGTACTGGACTTAGATTCATCAGGTGACACAGACACCAGATCCAGATGAACCATCATGTTGCTTTGCGACTACTGGATGAGGAAATAAGAAACTGTTTGAGAACAAGTTCAATGAATGAGTTTGTGTGTGTGTGTGTGTGTGTGTGTGTGTGTGTGTGTGTGTGTGTGTGTGTGTGTGTGTGTGTGTGTAGAAAACCTTTGTCATGATCTTCCTTGGACTCTTTATACTCTGACACTATTTTTGATACTGTGATGATACTTGTCTCATTTCTAACTCCGGAAAGCTGAGTCTCCGGTCTGCACCTGAACCTCGTTACTGCAGGTTTAAAGTCACCGTTAAATAGCATTTGTGGTCATCCTGCCTGCAGCTCTGGTATCTTGGAGAAAGGAAACAGTGATTTTGCTGTTGACGTTTGTGAAGATGCAGTTCAGTGTATTAATAATGCGGTACAATGGTACAGCCAGCAACCACAAAAAACAGTGCGATTAAACATGTAGTGATGTGATATAGACCCTTGATTATTATGAGCCATAATGGAAATTTTTATCATACTTTTCCATCCCTCAGTAGAATTTTGTTCCAAAGAATACAGTGTTGTGTATCAAATGTTTCTTGAGAGCAAACCCGCAAAATTTTTCTGGGTTTAATTACCACATAAAATAATACATGACATTTTTAAAAGGCGTTTGTTTCTGTTCACATACAGCACATTTCCTGTTGTATGAACTAAATGAAATCAGTGCAAACGGCAGCTTTTTTTTCAAGCCATAAAGTGTCGCGTTAGGAGAAATGATTTTGCCACCAACAGGTTCCCGACTCTTCACGTGTCCCTTCTCCAACGTGGTTTGCAGACGATGTTAATGATCTGATTAGTGCTGTCTATCAGTTGGAAAATGGGTTGAGGTGTGAGCAATTGAATATGAGTGTCCTTCTTTATGCTGCCGAAATATTTTTCAGTGCAGAGACGAAGGAAACACTGCAAAAGAGACTCTCTTCTGCTAATGAATGGTATAAGAAGTGACACCTATATATAAACACAGAGAAAACAAATACAACTCACTTAGCATCTCATTAAAACCCATAAAAATGTTCCCGTTAAGTGCTTAGAGTATATAAACTGATATTAACCAGTAAGGATTTACTCTTGAGTGGTATTTTAATGGACAGAAGTTGCCTTTTAAACCCTCAGTAACCCAGAACATATTCCTGTTGGCACCAGCAGCCTCTTTAATCCACCAGAAGCAGTGCTGATGTCTGTGCGGGTCACTGGCATCTGACCTCACCTGACCCACCAAATCTCCTCAGACTCTCTGAGCCACGGCCTGGCCGCAATAAACAACCAGCTTCTAAAATGAGCGCAGAGTCGGTTTATGCCATTGTTCCACCTCAGGAATTTCAAACCTTCACGGCAGACATTTTGACTTGTGCAGGGCGTTTCCAGGCGGAGCGAGTGGAGCAGCTCCGACACTCAGAGCTGATGGACGACTACATGGACCCCAGACAGATCTGGACCACCAGAGACGTCGCTATGAGGGTTCACAACGGCTTCCGGTCTGCACACACACACACACACACACACACACACACACACACACACACACACACACACACACACACACACACACACATCACACATCACTTATATTCCTTTGAAGGACCAGGTTATGCTAGAAAAGGACTGTTTGTAGCACATCGGAAGGCAGGTAATGGTATAGTCTCTCCTGAGAAACCGTCATCGCGCTGCACTCGCTCCTAAACAGAAAAGTGACAATTCCCGCCTCGTGGTTGTACGTCTCCGCCAACCAGTCAAGTTGCAGTTTACATCAATGTCTGTTCAGACTCATAACATATGTAGTGAAGACATTGAAGGAATTTAATAAAAGGTAGTAAGTGTATTTCATCATCATGAAGTCTTGAGTTATGGCTGAAAACGTGTTTTGTGAGGTCACAGTGACCTTTGACCTCCAAAATCTAAACAGTTCCTCCTTGACTCCCAAGTGGAGCTTTGTGCCAAATTTGTAGAAACTCCCTCAAGGCGTTCCTCAGGTCGCGTTCACGAGACAGCGGGATCTGTAGTATGGACGTAGCCCCACGGTGGACAGTTCAGTGTGTGGGCTGCAGAAACGTCACTTCCTGTCTAAAAGCCGCCGGTGGCAGCGATGGGATCCGGAGTATCCTCCTGCGGCCATGCTTTTTAGCCGCTTTTCAAAAGTGGTCATAGTGTCGGTATTTGCAGCATAGGCACACAGTGTCGGTTTAACATGGCACTTGGAGATTCTGTTGTTATCTAACTGTTGACCGGATGAAACCACTCAGCCAATCAGAAGCCAGTATTTTTCAGGAGACCGGTATAACATTTATATTATTTTACACGTTGTCCCGTGGTGCGTGTGCAACGTTCTCCGTCTGCAGGGTGATCGGGCTGTTCTCTCACGGGTTCCTGGCCGGCTACGCGGTGTGGAACATCATTGTTGTGTACGTGCTGGCGGGGGAACAGATGACCACGCTGCCCAACCTGCTGCAGCAGTACCACCTCCTGGCCTACCCGGCTCAGTCTCTGCTCTACCTGCTGCTGGCCATCAGCACCGTGTCTGCATTCGACAGGTCTGAGCATCTGTGTGCGTGCGTTTAATCATACATTTCTGAGGGCCACGGGGGCATTCTCTAGCTGAGTCCAATCTTGCAGCAGAACACAGAGCATACGTTCAGGGTCTTTTCATTTTGCTAGATGAGTGTTAAATGAAAATTCTGGTTTATTTCAACCTGCCCCAGACGTAGATCCTCACGCATTCAGCCATAAAGGTCGTTTCAGGTCCACTTCTTTCTGTGTTTACGTTGGATCAGACTCAGAGTCAGTTGTTTGAAATGATTCATGTAAAAATCTGGTTTATCTAGAAAGCTGCAGGAGGCTCGGGAGAGCTTGCCTGATTCCCCAAATCTCACCAACTGAGGTGTTTAGTTCAAAGTTAGCACGACCCACAGAATCACAGTAGCTACGTTTATGGGAAATACGCCAGGCTGAAATAAACTGGGATTTTCCTTGAAGTAATAAGCACCTGTAACTCTGTTAGCCCAAACATGATCATGGGAAAAATGAGGTTTTCCTTCAGAAACAAGCAAAACATACAGAAAACATTCACTGTGGGCCCAACGTCTATAAAACAAGGGCCCCCCAGTGAGCAGAGTTGGAAAAAGGGGCCCATGGTTGAACCTAGTGACGGATTCCCGTCCTGCACCAATCAAGGACTTCAAATAAACAAGAGAGCAACAGACAACTTTGTGTTTGGTCTCACCTGCAGAGTGAACTTGGCCAAGGCCTCCATGGCCCTGAGAGGCTTCCTCACCCTGGACCCAACTGCTCTGGCCTCATTCTGTAAGTGAGACAAGACGAAGTCAGGATGACGATGAGGACGACGATGATGATGAAGTGGTTTAACGCCTTCGCTCTCTGTTTTCAGTGTACTTCATAGCCCTGATCCTGTCCCTCAGCCAACAAATGACCAGCGATCGCATCAACCTTTATCCTACGGCCAACGAGACTCTGTGGTGAGGACTTTGATTCCTTTCTTATATTTGACCTTTTTATTGTCATCGTGAAAAAAAACAAACTTTTTAAAAACAGTATTTCTGACGATATAAGTGAGCTCAAAGATGTCATTTTCTGAAAACACAAATATTACTGTAAAAAAGAAACATAGGCAAGATTTCTCTAACTTTTTCCCCAAAATGTCTCTAAGATTTGTTTGCTTGTCCCTGTTCTAAAAGTTTAATTATCCTCTTATTTTATATTATATTGTATTATTATTATTATCGTTATTGATATCTAAAAAAATGGGAGCGCGGTAGCCCCTGTTTTACCTGCAGTCTCTCAGAAGAAACTGTTTCTTTCTCATGATGAAATGTCCTAATAGAAACTTTTGAGACCATTTTTCAACTGTATTTTCTACTTGATTTTGAGCAAAATCTGGTTCTGTGCTTTATCTTAAAATGACAAATAAAAAATAAAAAAAAGGATCTCTTTATCGGTTTGTTTTTCTGATCTGTTCTGCTTTACCCCCTGTCCTCCCTGTCCTCCCCCAGGCCTCCAGGTTCAGAGCAGCAGATCCTGCGGCCGTGGATCGTAGTGAACCTGGTGGTGGCGCTGTTGGTGGGCCTGGCCTGGGCCGTCATCTCCACGCGGCCGGACATCGACTACACAGAAGGTGGGACACGAGAGAATGATGGTTAATATTATAGTGTAGGTAAAGCATCGCTAGCTACCAGTTAAACTGACTCCAGGTGGACTTAAGAGCAGGGATGATGACTTGTTTTACTCATTGATTCACGCGGTACGTGGACATGGTATGAGCACCGCACTGTACTCCGACCTGATTCCACAAGCGTGTTTCCCCATCCTCTAAAGATATCCTCAATGTTACTGAACAGAGAAACACCACCACTTTTAATTAACTCAGTCAGAGGCACAAATCAGAGCGGCAGTTAATTCAAGAGGCTCCGTTGCTAAAGCTGAGAACAAAACACGTCGCCGTTGTTTTAAAAGAATTTAAAAAGTGAACTGATTGAAGCTGCAGATTGTGTTTTCAGTTTTCTCAACCTCCTCATCTTCAGCTTCCACCTTCATTAACAGCTCATGTGACCAAATTTTAAGCTTGGCGATTGGATGTTTCCTGCCAAAATGCACATTGGGAGTTACCTCCCAATGTGTCTACCTCAAAGTTTTTATCTAAGCACCAGATATTTTGTAACGCAGTTTTAAATCTGTTGATGGAAGAGTTTCGAGGCTTAGAATAGCACCGACTGTGAGTCGCTAACATTGTCTATGGGAAAAATAAATGGGACTTACACACAACTGTATTTCGATATGACTCTAGGCTCTGTGAAATCACCCTGATGACAAAGAAACGGTTGTATTTTTTCCCCCACACAGTATAAAAGTGGAAATACTGTATGTGTGGAAGCATGGTTTCCATAATAATGTGATGGTCTTGTTTGTTTTTTTTTGCAGAGTTTTTGATGACGATGGAGATGGAGGGATACCTGAGAGGAGACGAGAACCTGGACACCCCTGCCTGAAACCCTGAAAACCTCTGTCTCTCTCTCTCGGAGTCCAAATCCGTTTCCTTGTTCGTTTAATGTATGTTTTTGTACAATATGCAACATTACATAGCACTTTGTTTTCCTGGGAGTCATTTTGTAAAAAAAAAGAAAAAGAAGGAATACGTGTACAGTAGCAGCTGTCGGGTGTTTGGTGTGTTTACAGCCTCTTATCACAGGGTGGAGCTGCTGCTGTAAGAGACAGAATAAAGTATTTGCTGCTGTTTGTGAGTCACTGGTTCTCCATATTCAAGATCACATTGTGTTTTTTCAGCATCCCGCCCTACAGACTGAGGTCCAGTGAGAGAACTAAGCTGTAATTAATTTAATTCCCACATTTTGTAAAATATATATTGAAGAGTGGCCTGTTGTAGGCAGTAATCGTCCGTTACACCCAGTTACGACTTTGCAACCTACTTTCAGGCCACAAAAGCTTTTAAACTTTCTCAAAACTTGCTGTCCTCCGACTCTAACTCTGGGCCATATCATCCCTCCTGGTCTTCCATCATACTTTCCTATTTCGGCCGGTAAGATCATGAAAAAGGTACTGAACTACATTCTGTTTGGACACAACCACTGGTGGAGGTTTGCTTCCAGGACTCGACCCCGGCTCTGGAGGCTGACGTACCTGCAGGACACCCGTCTGAGAAAAAAGCCATGTGTGGGACGAGTTCTGAGAGGAGGGCTTCTCTCAAACAGCTCTGTCAGACCTTTCACAGCAGCTATAACCCAGACCTCAGCTGGGGTAGTAGATCCGCTACAGGTGGAAATCAACTAAGTGAGTACAGTTTTGACGTACTCATACTTTACTTGAGTGTTTCCATTTCTGCGCCTCCACATCTCAGAGGGAAACATGTTTATCCTTTTTACTGGACCACAGGGTTTCTGCTGGGCAGCCCAAGGGCCAGTGTGCCGTCGTGAGCTGAAGCCAATCGTCAGTGTTTCTGCTGTGAAGTCCGGCTTCATGAATCTCGGCCCAGTTTTCACAGGTGTTGACACAGTCGGTGTAAAATGGAGAGCAGTAAAAAAGTATAAGAATGTTTTCCTCTGAAATGTCGTGGAGTAGAAGTACATTTCCGTAGAATGGAAGTACAGTTACCTCCGAATTTGGGTTCTTGAGTACCACAGATTTTGGCGGCTCGGTTGCTCCTCTTCCCGTGAAAGTCGCATCTCATCAACGCCAGCGAGACAGAAAATTCCCACCCTCCCATTTGTTCTCGGCTGCCATGTCACGCTCGGAGATTTCCCCACAGTCCCTGAAGGCAGCAGGACGCGTCCGGTCAGCGCGCGCCGCAGCCGTTAGTAGTAAAAGCCATGTAAAGATGGCGGAGCTACAGATGCTGCTGGAGGAGGAAATTCCTGCGGGACGGAGAGCGTTGCTGGACAGCTTCGCCAACCTGGAGAGAGTGGCGGAGTACTGCGAAAGCAACTATGTCCAGGTACATGCTAGTGTTTAAACACCGAGCCTCATAAGTCACGTCCGGATGACATGTCGGGGTAATGTTGGCAGGGAGTGGGCGTTTTTGAGAGGGGAGTGATGGAATGACCGTACCGAGCTCCGCTATGTTACCGTTAGCTTTTGTATGAAAGATAAAACTCCGGCGGATTTTAATTTTAAAACTGGTTTATTTTATGGCTGAATATCTAGGGTCTTCAAGCCAATTCGGCTGACAAATAATCCACCAAATACTGCTGTTTTTATGGAAATTCAACTTTTAAAACTGGTGTACACTGCACCGCGGCGTGTTGCGGTGAAACGTGACTGTTGGAATGTCATTTAAGTGACTTAGTTCTAAAAGTTGACATTTTAGTAAAATTATTTATTGCATGCATGCCGAATGAAAGAGGGATTCCTGTTTATTCGTAAAATGTCTTGAAGCATCTTCTGCAGGCGGTGTAACAAGCAGACAAGCAGGGAATCAATACATGGCGATTTTTCTATGGGAGTCTGGCCGTACGCGTTCTCCGATTTCTCCCTAGTGTGAACCATAAACCATCGAAAGGACGGCCCAGTTAAAACTGACCGTTAAAACAACTACAGCATGGATTACTCCACCAACAGAAAATTAATTGTCAATTATTTGATCAATCAATGAATTTTTAGTCATTTTTAAATCATTAACATCATCTTGGGTTTTGGGAAATTCACTATTACCAAAAGGATTAATGTCCATCACCAGAGCCTAAGATTAGGTCTTAAAGTTTTTTGTATGTCCAACAGCTGTAATTCAAAGAAATTAATAAATGAATTGATTGAATTTAACTGAAGTGTCATGCCATTTTGTGGCCCATCCCTCGTGGGATTGTCAGACGCCTTTACATCAAACACGTGACCAGTTTTCAGCAACTTCCAGCAGACTGTCCACATTCAAATAATTATTCCAAAAAAACAAAAAAAAAAAAAAAAAAAACCCCTGGAAAATGCACACATGGATGAATCATCACAATTATCATCATCATCATCGTCTCCCCACTCATGATTGATACGAGGTTCTCTTCCTGAGCTGCCCAGCTCTTCTTAAATAAGATGCCGATTTTTAATCATCATTCGAATAATTCATATCCATCATCTCAGTCATATCCTTTATATCGTTAAACAAAAGATGGCAAAGTTGCTAGAACAAAGTACAATAAAAAACAAATAGGATTCATTTTCAATTTCTCCGCCCCAGTTTTTCCAGTTCTTATTGAAATTAAAGCAGCTCAAGTCTAGTGAAAAATCTTAAATGTTACAAAGGTCGGCTTAAATGTGCTTTAAAAAAAAAAAAAAAAAAAGTTGAGGTCACCAAAAACTGAGAGATCATGTAAATTTCATAGAAAACATGCCTTTTTCAGGGATTAGAAACTAGTTCACTTCCAGCTTTTTCCTGTAGCAATGGAAGTAAATGAAGTTCCCCAACTTTAGTTGATGACTTAGAAAACCCTCTGTATGTACAAAGGCAGGGTTGGAACAAACTGTGTTACTACACTCTCTGATGCATTATCGGGACAACACTGTGCTGCAGAAGTAGGACTGTATAATGTTGTCAGAATGGTGGTGAACAGGCAAGTAAGAGAGAGAGAGACAGACTGGTTGGTAAGCGGTTCATCCAAAAAATGTCCAAAAATAGCAAAAGTTGCCCATCATGGTTTCCCAGAGTCCAAGGTGACGTCTTCAAGTTGTTTGTTTCGTCTGATCAGCAGTCCAAAACCCAAATATGTTCAATTTTAATACCACATCCTGACATCACACAGCAATCATCATAGCTGTAAAGCCGGAATTAAGTGATATTCAGCATTTTTGCTTGAAAGTGTCAAACAATTATCAAATAGTTGCCGATTAATTTTCTGTTGATCGCCTTTTGTTTCAGCTCTGCTTATCTGTGACATCCAGTGATGATCAACAACACATTCAGACAGCAACCAAGAACAACTTATAACCAACTTCTTATTTCTTATTTACATAAGAAATGGCCAGTTAGATAGCTGTTTATTAGGTTACCATCCTTCTCCTTGGTTGGTTTGTGAAGACATGAATGCTGTGTGTGTGTGTGTGTGTGTGTGTGTGTGTGTGTGTGTGTGTGTGTGTGTGCAGTTCATACGTGGGTAGGCGAGGCTGTTATGGACAACTGTTCTTCCTCAGTTAGCTCTAAATACACACCTGTTCATCGCCACATTTCATATTTGTCACATCTCTGCAGCTCTGTGTGTGAATTTCACTGTCAGTCAACAGAACAAGCTGCATTAGCAGTCTCTCTTTTCTTTAATTAATACACAATGATGAAGTAATGATTTAACTTTTTGCCTTTGTTCACTTCTTTCCTTCTTTCTCCTACTTTCTTTCCTTTATTCTTTCTTCCTTTCTCTATCCTTTTCTGTTGTTTCTTTATTCTTTCTATCCTTCTAGTCTATCTTTCCTTTGTCCAGTTTTTTTTTTTAAATCATTTTTTCTTTTCCCTTCTTCCTTCCTTCATTCCCCTCTTTCACCCTTCCTTCGTTTTCATCTGTTGAAATAACTCATAACGCTCTCTTCTGTCTCTGTGAGCAGTAACTTTTTCCTCTCAGCAATCATACCACGTCTTCTTGAGGGGAAAAAAAAAATTCTTCTAGTTCATTAGACTGTTCGTACTACATGTCCTAAAGGGGCCAAACAGGCCCCCTTAGCTCAGTACCCAGTGGATGGCCTACATTCCTACTGCCAGCAGATGATGCGAGCTGTTATATAATCCAATCGTGCTGTTGATCCTTTTTATGGGCTAAATATTTGGATTCAGACTTGACCCATGTTAAGCCCTAGTTGGCCCTGTGTGGCCCCCTCCTGGGTAAAGTGGCCATAGTGCACTCAGACAACGTCAGGATTAAATCTTTCTGCATTTATTTAAAGCAGGGCGGCTGCCTCTTGTTATATTGTTATAATAATACTCTTCATATCAATTTTAAAAACTGTCAAGTACTGAGGCATCAAATGCCTGGTCAGATAGGTAATGTTGTTTACTTGTGTCTGTTCTGATCAGACAGTTCCTGATCTATTAAAATTGAGGTAAAGGTTTTGAATGACTGCTGCAATGATTAGTCTACTAATCGATTAGTCGATCGCCAGAAAATTAATCAGCAATTATTGTGATAATCAGTTAACTATTCGAGTCATTTTTTGAGCAAGAATACCAAACATTTGCTGGTTTCAGCTTCTCAGATGTCAGGATTTGCTGATTTTTGTCTGATTTTTACGTCTTTGTAGACTAAATGTTTTTGGCTGTCGGACTGTTGGTCCAACCACACAAGTAATTTGATAGTGCCAAATTGCACCCTGTAAATTTGGGCAATTTGTTGACAATTTGCAGCCCTTTTGATCATTAATGTGATAGAGGAATTTGCCTAAAAATTGGACACCCTAACCTTAACTTGGAGAGTTTAATGTGTTAAAATTTTCAAACATCCCTGCTCCTAATGTTGTAAATTGGTAAAATGTCTATCTGAAATGGTCTGTTATGGCAGGAGCCCAGGTTGCCCAATATAACACCTCCCACATCTCCACTGTATGTTGTGGGTTTGTAAACTGAGACAGAAATTGAAGCTACAATGTACACAGTTAGAGCCTTAACGTGCTGCTCTCTTCTTTACAGAGAGAAACTCGGAATATCTACACAGTTTGTTAGAAAATTTACTTTGTAAGAAAAGTCATAGTAAAAATATCTGACCCCTCCCAATGTGATAAAAGTTGGTGAACTTGATGTGAACCTGAGGGAACTGAAGCAAGAAAAGGAGCCGAAACTCTACATCCATTAGTCGACATTTATTTTTCATAAAACACAACTTGGGATTTAAGCATTTGTGCATTTCCTACATTGAAGCTCCTGAGCTGGCCTGTACTGAGCATGTGCAGACACCCCCACCCCCAGTCCCGTCCTGCTTTTTTCCCTCTGGGTCCTCCACAGCTGGTACCAGTTAGCTGTCAGCAGAGGTAGTCGTAATGTAACTCGACCTCCTGCTGCTCATTGAAAACACATGGTACCACTGCAGGAGGCTGGACATGGACAGTGGTCGTGTGTGTGTGTGTGTGTGTGTGTGTGTGTGTGTGTGTGTGTGTGTGTGTGTGTGTGTGTGTGTTTTTAGTTGGAAACCATGGCGATTGGTTTTCCAGTTGAAGGAGTATCAGCCTCCACCTTCAGTGTTGGTGCCAGGAACAGCTCCTGCGGGGGCGAAACAGGCTGAGCATTTGGAAAGATGAGTTTGTGATCATAAGCTTGGCAACCTGAGCTGATCATGTGTGCAACTTGACATTATTCACATTTTTCTGTTAAACCAAAACTCCTTTTTAATGTTTTCTGTGATATTCAGCTCATTCTAGCAGTTGTTTACTGGGTGTCTGCATGTCTTGAAAAGTATTAAAAAGCATTGAATTCATTTTAATCAAACAAATGCCTTAGAAGGTATTAAAAAGTCTTAACTTCCTAACTTACAAAGGTCTTGAATAATTTTTCTTGCCTTCCGTGGATAGTAACATTAGTTGGTTGTTGTGGAACAGCAGCTAGGAAGCTCATCGACTCATAATGGACAAGTGTAGTTTTTAGAAAAAAGGTGGTCTTTGTGGTCGTTTTGTGTGTCTTTCAGGAACCCTAACAACTTGCTCTTCAGCGAATGTTATGTTTTTCATGTCAGTTTGGGTGACTTCGTCTTTGGTGTGAATCCAGATCCAATGAATTTTTGAAATTGGTTGTGGGGGGGTGGCAAAATGCTAAGCTCACTGAAAACTGGATTGATATCACCTTGTGACAGTCTTCTTGTAGTCTTGGTGGTTGTGAAATCAATTAAAAACAATTTACAAACATCAAATCTAAGCCCTGTCTTTGAATTACAGCCCGACCGATACTGGATTTTTTGGGCTGATGCCGATTTTTGGGAGTAAAAAAACTGGACCAGGTTCTGGTCTCCTGGGGCTGGACCAGGTTCTGGTCTCTCTTGAGCCCCTGGGCCTGTGAACTGGCGGCCTGTTCCACGATCCATCCATGGGTCAAGGTCATGTTAATTTATTAATTATATTACTAGGAATTATTGCTATGAACAGCAGGGACAAAAATGTGATAAAAATGTCTGTATTTTCCATCATTATTGGACCCCTATGACCATGAAAACGGTGTTGAATTTGATTCTGTGTGATATTAAAAGGTCTTAAAAAGTCTTAATGTTATTTGTTAAACATTTTAGAAACCTTGATTTAGCAACAAGTGGTGTCATTTGGCGAATGCACTTTGACTCAACCTGCCTCATCTACATCTACTGCAGTTAGTAATTTCTTGCATTTGCCAGAATAACTTTTAACAACAAGCAGAGAAGAGTCGTCTCCAGCACTGAAATTTATCACCATTTACCAGTTATGTATTTGAAGTGGAGATAACCTCCTGTAAGAGCTAACACGCAGACAGGAGAGAGGAATCTGTCCTTGTACGGTAAAAGCAAGCTGCTGGCTGTTGATGGCTGTCGTGTATGTGTGTGTGTGTGTGTGTGTGAGAGTGTGTGAGAGTTTGTGTGTGTGAGAGAGTGGTTCAGACTTGGGACTTGTTGGATCTGGTTCAAAGCCACAGAGAGAGGCTCTTATAAAGAGTTAGGAGGTGTATCTCACTCTGACACACTCACAGATTCCCCTCTGTCACACACTTCCACCCATGGTCGATGTAGAAAATACACACTCTCAAACAAACACACACACACTTTAATTTTGTCGACTCACTGCATTTTTTTTATAGTTGCATCACTGTACACAGAGCAATGCAGGATAACAGCAGCGCCGTATAAACAGTCTCATCTCAAAACCACCTAACTTCAAAACTGACAGTGATGGAAACTGGGCAGTGCAACTAATGTCCGTTTCCTGAAGTGAAGTCGACTAAACCCCTTTTGAACCAGAGGCTGGTACGACCTCCTCTACCGGCGTCCAATGTGACTCCTCCGCTGACAGAGCTGCCAGCTGCCAGTCAGGACGGAGGGTTTTACATTTGAACTAAGACCGAGACGCACACTTTTAGTTATCTCTGATGATGATGATATTATATTTAAATTCTATATTTTATATATCTTTTATATATATAAAATATAAAGGCTGAAACAATTGACGATTAACAAAATGATTAATTGATCAACTACTTTAATAGTTGATTCATTGTTTCAGTCAGTTTTCCAGCTTCTCAGACGGCACAACTTGCTGTTGCTCTCTTTGCCATATCTAATATTAAACTGAACATCTTTGGGTTTTGGACTCTTGGTCAAATAAAACAAGACATTTGAAGACGTCAGCTTGGATCCTGTGAAGTTGTGATGGACTTTTTTTTTTTTTCCCTTTTGATAGACCAAATGATTACTAGAGAAAATAATCAGCAAATTAATCAGAAATGAAAAGGATCGTTTTAGGCACTAAAAGTAAAGTGAGTTTGCTCTAAAAATTGTATTTATTTATCACTTAAAGTGCAGGAAACAGAAAAAACCTAAATCAAATCAGTATTGCTTCAGAATGAACTTGGGACCGATCAGATGCCTCCCTGATACTGTCTTGTGATGGATAAGAATCTAATGTGTCTAAAATGTTGTCACAGTACTGTATATATAGAAACCACAAGCACATGGCAGACTACAGACTAATATTGGGTGACTCAAAGTTAACGGAGAAAATTCTAATTCAGGATTAGCCCTGATGACAAGTATGAAAAAACAACATAGCTTAGTTCATCATGTTTGCAGCTCTCAGATTTAAGAGCTTCTCATGTGAACACACCACACAAGCAGCCTTTTATGTCAGTCTTCACTTTTACCTAAGTACTCTTTCTGTCTGTATGTCCTGTCCAGTGTGTGTCGCACTTTAGATTTAAACTGAGTCTTTGAATCTATAATAGATTTTATAGATTCACTGGAGTTTGCCCATTTCAGGTGTTAATTTGCCAA
The DNA here is from genome assembly GCF_016859285.1 of Xiphias gladius. Classification (NCBI taxonomy): domain Eukaryota; kingdom Metazoa; phylum Chordata; class Actinopteri; order Istiophoriformes; family Xiphiidae; genus Xiphias; species Xiphias gladius. The sequence goes on along the minus strand of NC_053415.1, from coordinate 27,585,601 downwards.
CCTTAAAAACCTGGCTTAACACACACAATAATATCACAAGGTTTGTGTAGTTATCCAGGATCTGAAAGAAAATGTTTTTACTAAAATTTAATGTGAAAAACTTATTTTGCTAAACTGAAATACGAAACATTTGTTTAGGGCTGCAACTAATGATTATTTTTATAACTGATTTATCTTACGGGTTTTTTTTTTTTTTTGTTTTTTGGTTTTTGTTTTTTTTTGATTAATCGTTCACTGTATGATGCATCAAAAAATTCTCGAAAAATTTCACTGACCTGAAGGTGACGTCTTGATGTCTCATTTTGTTCAACTTAAAGTCCAAAACCCTCAAACATTCATTTAACAATGATATATAACAAAGAAAAGAAGCATATTTATCTGAAATCTGAAAACTGTAATATTTGACTTTTTTTCCACTATTTTTGCTTGAAAAATGACTCAAACAATTATTGATTATCAAAATGGTCGTACATCATTTTTCTGTCAATCGACTAAGGTTGAAAGGTCTTTCCATGTTTTCAGCTTTGTATTTGCATCATTAAAAAATGAAAAAAAACTAATAGCAGGGATTTCTACACTAAGTCTATCTTCATTAAAAAAGAGGTCAGAGGAATCAGAGCGTGCATATGATTCCATGTAGATCTGATCTGATTCATGTACATGAACCTCATATATTTAGTTTGAATTGAAAATAAGCAGCAGCTGTGTGTGTGTGTGTGTGTCTGTGTGTGTCTGTGTGTCTGTGTGTGTCTGTGTGTGTTGCTCTGCCCTGAGGAGGCAACCCTCCAACTAGGTCAGTGCTAACAGGACATCAGATGGCTGATGGGAAAGAGAGAGAGAGGCGATATAATGATGATGTGATGAAGATAGGAGGGAGTGGAAAGGAAAGAGAGATGGTGGAGAAAGTGGAGGAAACGGACGAGGAAAGAAGAATAGAGAAAAGGTGGGCAGAGATAGAAGAGAGAGAGAATCAGAAGGGAGGGGGAGAGATGAAAATGATAAGTTGAAAAGATTAGACAGAGAGAGAAGCATGGAACAAGGTTAAAACTGGACTAAAAAGATTGAGTTTTTTCATCAACATATTTCTTTTTTCTTTTTTTAAGCTCTAATTATTAGTTTTGCACAAAAATACCCTTTTATGTTGAATATAAGAAAACTGAATCTTCAAAGAAGTGGAAGGCAAAGGGCAGCCCCCTCCCAACAGCAAAACCCCTCACAACCACTAGGGCTGCAACTAATGAGTATTCTCATTATTGATTAATTTGCCATTTATTTTCTTGATTAATTGATTTACTGTTTTGTACATAAAACATCAGAAAACAGTGAAAAATGACCAATGCACAAGGTGACGTCATCGTCATGAAATGTCTTGGTTTGTCTGACTAACAGCCCAAACCCCAAAAATATTCCATTTACTGTCATGTAAATTTCCACTTCTTCCTATCTTCATCACATCATCAGGAAAAGCAACAAATTCCCACATTTGACAATGTGGAACCATCAAATCAGAGGTGTGTGTGTGTGTGTGTGTGTGTGTGTGTGTGTGTGTGTGTGTGTGTGTGTGTGTGTGTGTGTGTGTGTGTGTGGACGTTAGTCAGCAATAACTGTTTACATTGTCAATAGAGAGTGGCTGATCTCTAATTTACTCATTTAGCCCTTGTCGTCTTCCTTCTAATGTAATGTGTAATGATCGATCTGAATCTCAATGATTTGATCAAATCCCTCTCGTGACTATACTCTGCCTGCGTATTCAGTTTCATGCAGAAATATGTCACGTTACGGAAGCTAAAGATGCTCTACCTAACTCTGAGTCACTGTGACTTTAAGTAGCGCTTACACGCGCTGATGACTGCAGTTAGTGTTTAAGCTATTGACGCTACTTCTTGCCAATTTCTCAAGCCATTATACAGTGTAATTGGAGAAATGTATAGAGTATTATTGCACTGTAGTGTCTGAGCTCTGACTGTGAATGTAGAGCTCTGGGTCATTTTGATCTATAACTCTGTGTGTGTTTTCATTTGTGTAGTCCGTTGTAACATTTTTCATGTGTCTATGTACAGTAAGTGTGTATCGTGTGCGTAAGACAGAGACACACATGGATGTCAGTGTGTTTCTTGTCAACCTTGGGCATGAATGAGTTTGCACTGACCTACATCATGCCTCAGCAAACACACACACAAACACACACACAAACACGAATGCATCTCCTTAGACCTGCCTTGCTGTATTATGTACACATACGGTTTACATGCACAGTTGAATAAATTTACTGTGTGTGTGTGTGTGTGTGTGTGTGTGTGTGTGTGTGTGTGTGTGTGTGTGAAGGTGAAACAATTGATCGATTTAGTCAAAGAACAGAAAATTAGTCAGCAACAATTCTGGTAATTGATAACTTGGATTGTTCGTAATTTATTAAGTAAAAATGCAAAAAAATCATTGGTTCCAACTTCTCAGACGTGAGTATTTGCTGATACTTTTTTTTTTCCTCCTCTTTACATAAATATATTTAGATTATTTATTAATTGTTATCTCTCCCAAGTCGGTAGAAATACATCCAATGAATCTATGTAAGCGGAAACATAAACGCTTATTGATGAGCAGTGATAATGAACACGGGAGCCGGAAAAACAATAAACTGATATCTTTGGGTTTTGGACTGTTGGTCGGACAGACAAGCAAGAGGTCAGTTTGAGCTCTGGGAAATTGTGATGGGCATTTGTTGCTATTTTTGACATTTTATTAACTAAACAATTAAATTCATAGAAAAACTACACAATACAATAATCTATAATGAAAATAATCTTTAGTTGCAGCCCTAATACCGTGTCATTGCTGCAACTGCAGGCCAGTTTCGTTTCTTTGTTCTGAGAATTTAATTTCTGTTTATTGATGTTCTGTATCTATGTCCATTTGCTTGACATTGATATCATGCTGTCTTTCATATTCCTTAAAGGACTTTAAAGACTTAGAGTTAAGTTATTGCTTAGGTGATTGACAGAAAATTAACTGTCAACTTTTTTGACAATTGATTAATGGTTTGTTGTGGAAAACTCTCATCCATGCCCCGTTGCAGCTTTTCCAGTGTGAGGATTTGCTGCTTTTATGTGTTTTATATCATTGGAAACTGAATATTTTTGGGTTGGTTAAAACAAGACATTTGAAGATGTCACCTTGGGTTTCGGTCACTCTGGGATTGTTTTAAAACTAAAGCTGAAACATGTAATCGATTTGTCCTTTTAACAGAAAATTAATTGGCAGCTATTTTGATAATCAATCAATTTTTTAAGTCATCATTTCATGGAAAAATGCCCAAATTTTGGAATCTATGTATGGCCTGAATCTGACTCCTCTGTCCCTGCAGTCTGCAGACAAGCAGCGAGCGCTGGAGGAGACGAAGAGCTACACCACTCAGTCTCTGGCCAGCGTCGCCTACCTCATCAACACGCTGGCCAACAACGTGCTGCAGATGCTGGACATCCAGGCCTCGCAACTCCGCCGCATGGAGAGCTCCGTCAACCACATTTCACAGGTTGGTGTTGAGACCAGAAGAATATCGCTTTGGTTGATATTTCCCCCCTCTCATTTGAGAAGACTTAAACTTGCCAGACTCCAGGGCTTCTGAAACCCTTTGAAAATCACAGAAAAAGTTGTTTTTTGACAATTAGACAAATAAGAATACACAGTTTCATTTCACCTGCCCACATTGTCATCAACCAAGCCAAGTGTCTCCAGTCACACTGATGCTGAAAAATGTGTTAAAATTGATAAAATAATTTTTTTTAAATCTGAAATCTGTCTGTCAGCATGCATGAACATAGTCCATAAAATCATAAATACTGTGTAGCTCTGTTATTTATAGTGTGAGAGTACATGGGTAAAAGCACACAATATGTAATCATGTATGCATGCAAGCACATTTATGTTCAATGTTCTGTGGACACTGCTCTCCCAGCTGTGTAATGCAGAGCGCAGCAGCCCAGAATTCATCTCAGGAGGATTTTGCACTTAAAAAGATGGAAAAAAACACCACAGAGCATGTAACAGTAATGAACTGCAGAGAGGTAAATTGATATGGAAACGTGTCAGGAGTGCAGAAATGTATTCTTTTTTTTCCCCTTGACTGCATTCTGTGCATACAAGAGTCTGGTAAATATGGGGTTTTATGGTAAGGCAGATGTTTTCAGAGAAACAGCTGTAAAGAGTCACTGTCCACTACCTGCTCAGCAGCCAACAGCAGACAGAAACAGTCAGAGACCAGCTGGTGAACGTAGTGGAGCATTTAGCAGCTAAAGCGCCTGATGTTTCCCTAAGGAGCTGGTGGAGACCAAAACTAAAAGAGAGGGAGTACTGGACTTAGATTCATCAGGTGACACAGACACCAGATCCAGATGGAGGATCATGTTGATCTTTAACTGCTGGATGAAAAAATAAGAAACTGTTTAACAAGTTCAGAAAAGAAACAAAAGGTGATGATATGTCAGTGTTGTCTCTACAACTTGGCTCTGCTGCACACAAGGGGCAAAATATCAGTTTTTGAAGGTTTAAACAACTGTATCCAGTGTTCCTGCTAGAATGAGCTTCTTTTCAGGGAGGAAAGAAAAATGTCCATTGTTGCCTTGTAGTTCTGGTTTTCATTTATTTGCACTTAATTATATTTAATCACCCTGTATCTTCAGCAGTACATGGAAAACATTTTCTGTTAAGGTGACTGACAGAACCTTATGCTGCATGTGAAGGATTTATTTTAATTTCTGGTGGTCCCAATGCAAAGCCTGAGTTATATTTGGTTTACGATTGGTGCATTTATATGCACAAGATAATATTTATATGCATTATAGTATCTTAGTTGTTTGGGTTACCTTTTTGTGTAAACCCCCCCCCCCATAAAAAACACTGTAGAACACTGTTCAGTTCACTGTCTGCCAGGTGCATCTTCAAGTCCCGGAGTCTTGTGGCAGTTAGTCAGTCAAACTGAATGTATGATGATAAATGATGCAATGATGATCAAACACACTAAATTGAAAGTCTGACATTGGTATCGCAGATGATAGATTGTATCGTGGTGGTAAGTGGAGCAGAGTCCAATCGCCAGAGAGTCAGCTGATAAAGTTACTAACACTTAAAATAAAAACCAGCTCTGACACAGACAGTTAGAAAACGTGGGTAATGTTGGAATCAATTAGACAGGGAGGTTTCTAACCAGGTCTCTCAGCGTTTCAATCAAACCAGGATTAGACTCAAAAGAAGGACACTGGTGTACAAGTAAACATAGTTATTGAGTTATTACGTACATTTAGATGGGCACTAGAATCCTGCATGGCCAAGAAATATGATTTCTCCTGCAGGGTTTCTCTTGATCCATTATTACCCCATTCAAGAAATTCAGATTCAAGTGCCTTTTTACTTAACATCTACGATATCGGTATCGTTACTAGAGAAAGTTACTTCAGCCCGCATAATGCTGCCCCAGTGTGTGATTTTTAGATAGCATGCTGCCTCTCCGTTTTACACAGACGTCGATGCGGCTCTGTGACTACCTCCGCTGGCGGCTGAAAGGCAGAACAACAATGCCCCACCCACCCACCCAAAAATAGTTTGAAGAATAGAATAGTAAGGGTGAAGCATCACCAGGGGTCCAGTCAGGCTTACACAACACTCTGCACCCACACATCTTGCATTGCACCTGTGTCCAACATAATCATATTCGGAGGCAAACTCGCATATCATGCACACAAAGTAAGCTCAGTGCATTCTGTGTTGAGATAAATTATTTCAGCACAACTCAGACTGTAAAAAAAAAAAAAAAAAAACCTCATTGAACATTGAAATCCACAAGAGTCTCTTACAGAGTAGCTGTGTACTTAAGGGACTGACATCGTAGTTTTCAGTGCTACAGAGGATCCTTTCTCCTCCTCAGAGCCCTGAATAATCAGTATAACCAGAATACTCTGCATGCAGAGATAATGAGATGCTTCTCTCTCTGTTAGGCCAGGCCTGTGATTGCACATCATAATTACTGCTTTCTGTTCAGTGAGACACAGACACATCTGTTATGTAGGCGAATGTTTCATGCAGCGAGGCTCCCTCTCATAAACATCCATACTGAGATGATCTTTTATAATCTATTTTTATTTCATGCTGCTTGGTGTAGATACTGGAGCCAAACTCTCAAAATCCCAGATAGCCTCCAACCAGTGTTAGAATTTCCTTGTATAAATATTGTTAATTGTAACAAACTTCTATCTGATATAACTACCTTCATACCACGTTACCACATACAATATTGGCCCGGAGTAGAACATGATATTTTTTCTGGTGATTAGATTTGAAATTGTGGGGGTCGTCTTATATTTAAAGACGAGACAATTACGTGTTCAGAACATCAGATATTTGTCTTTGAACGGAGCAAATACCAGTGTACCATGGTCTGCTACAGAGTGTTGCATTATGGGATGTTTGTAGCCTCAATGTCGCGAGGCTAGCCAGTGTATTCGTTCTGTTTATAGTCAGTCTTTGAGCCAGTCGGCGCTAAAAGTGTCTTAGTCCAGTTCAACCTGCAGGAGTCTCTGACGGCTGCCGTGACGTGTTTTGCTGCCACGGAGGAAATAAATTCACGACGAGAGAAAACGAGTTCGCGGCGTCTCCCGCCGCGGCGTCTCTGCCGCAGAAATGAACCAGGGAGAAAATCTGTCCGACGGCCAAGAATCACATTTGTCACAGACGATGAGCTCAGAAAGACTGAAGCCTGATAAACACTGTCAGAGAAAATGATTCTGACCTTCAACAGTCCGACAGGAGAGAGTGAGAGTCTGTGACCGAGAGACAAGATGCACTGACGTGGGTTCACTTATCGCCGTATTTCATGTTTCGCTTTTAGCAGAGAAACGTCCTCAGCGATGAGGACTCTCTGCTCCTCGGATTAATTCAGACTTTCCCGGCAGGACGTGTGTCAAAGTGTTTGCTGGCGTGTTCTCAAAAACAGATGCTGGAAAAGTGGGGCCGTCCTACAGTCAGGCCAATATGGTATTGACCACATGTGTGTGAAGCAAACTGTTTCTGATTGCTGTTACTTGAAATGTTGCTGTTTAACTCTGCCACAGTACTGTTACCTTGGCAAGTTCAGCTTTGTCTGGCGTGTGGTGTTTCACTAAGTGACGTTTACCCAAATTTATTTTCTATGTGACCTTAGTGATTCGCCTGTCAAAGCGTTAGTTTACAGTACATAGAAACACCCACGCCCCTGGGTTCCTGTGTAAAATCCCACACACTGGTGGTATCTTGATGCACGTTAACTCTTCAGAAAAGCGAATAGGATAAAATTTGATCCTATTCGCCCCCAGGTTTGACATAAATTTCCTTTTAATACACCAGTGAAAATATGATTTAACACTTGTCCTGCCTCCAGACTTGAACAACAGGTTTTCATCCATATTAAAATGCAACGCACCAAAATATCCAACATGTGAGAACACACAACAGTGTGAAATGTGTTTCTCACGTCTTTCCGTCAGAAAGAATAAAGACTTCGCTAGGCTCTCAGGACTTGTAAAAGACTTCTTATAGAGAGTATGATTAATGAATCTGTACAGCGAGCAACAGATTGATCAATGATAGTTGCTGCCCAATCTTTAAATCAAAGCTGGCAGTTGTTTGAGACAGTACTGTTAAAATTACTTGACTTAAATGGCACAATAAGCTTTTATTAAAAAAGAACAAGAGGGATTTGGATCTGCATCACTCAGAAATGCCGTGACACACACACACACACACACACACATATACAAGCCATTCATGCAAAAATGTCGTCATTTATTGTACTGTCTGTTCTAGGCTGCATTTTTCTGTTCTGTCTTCTGTTGTCTCACAGACTGGAACAGTGTCACAATGCTCAATGAAATGTACAGTTTGGATGCAGTTTGAGCATCTTAAAGACTTAAAGACTCTGATTGGGCATTTTCCAATGTAAACATCACACTGAACAACTTACATTCTTTAAATTTGATCAAACTATGTTATTTTCAACAAATCAGTAGATTCATTTAGCAATGCAATGTACAATATGTTAATGTTAGAGTTATAATCCTGAAGATAGTCGTTTTACGTCGTTTTTTTTTTTTTTTAGTCGGTTTTTTTGGCACTATGGATGGCAGTGTCGGTCAGTGCACCACTTTGGTCCAGACTGAAATATCTCAACAACTAGAGGATGAATTGTAATAACCTTAGTGATCCTCTGACATGTCAACACAAATACCAGCAAAACTCATGACATTCCCATCAGCCTCAGCTGTTTATTGCTGATTAGCTAATGTTAGCATGCTAAACTAAGATGCTGAACATGGAAAACATTGTAACTGCTAAACATCAGCATGTTTGCGCTGCGAGTAGTGGGAGTAGCAGTTATAGTTATTATATTCTCTCTTTCTCTTTTTAGACTGTCGACATTCACAAAGAGAAGGTGGCGAGGCGGGAGATTGGCATCTTGACCACCAACAAGAACACGTCCCGCTCACATAAAATTGTTGCTCCAGCCAATCCGGAGAGACCGGTGCGCTACATCAGGAAGCCCATCGACTACAGCGTGCTGGATGACATTGGACATGGAGTCAAGGTGGTAATAATGATTGAAATAATGTTAATGTGATCATGAGGAAAATTACGTTAATAGATGTTTTCAGTGTCCCTAAATAGTTGCAAATGGAGACAGTAGAACTAAAAAGAAAACCTCAGAGTTGAGATGCAGGCAGTCGAGTCTAGATACCAGATGTGATTGTTGATGTTTTGCAAGCATTAGTAAACACCATCAGAACAAATATATCTGTGGATGGTGTGGAATTTACAACAGATGTTCCAAATAGCACAAACAGAAAGCAAAACACCTAAAACCAGCCACAAAAAGAGTTTTCAACATGAGAATACTAAGAACGAGATTATCTCAAGAGTGATGTGATTTAAACGTGCATGTTTGCGTGGATGGCTGAGTGTCTACAGCCACTGTGTGTCTGACTAAACTAGTGTAGTTTGCACTTGCAGCAGTGTAAATTGCCCACATGTAGGACAAGTGACATTAATTATCTAGTGACTGTGATTTCAAAAATATGATTTATTTAAGTACAGCTTGTCATCACTATTAGAGCTGCATCTCATCATTACGCAGCAGGACTTTCTCTCTGACTCTCTTTATTGCTTCATGTCTGTATTTCAGCCCTCCCCCCGGAATGTTATTTCTAACTTGTGTTTCTAATACCTGATGATGCTTGCATGATGCCTTTGCACTGACACTAACCTTTAGAAAACTTTTCTCTTCTCTTCTTTCTCCTGTTCCCATTGCTTTCACTGCTGTATTAAGTGGTTGTTGAGGTTCAAGGTAAGGATGCACAACACACCTACACACATCCAGTATGAGACCTGTAACTGAGGGAGGAAAAATACCACTCTGAAGGTGTCAGTGACAAACCTCTTTTCACTAGAGCGTTACCTCCCGTTCACACAGAACATACTCAGAAAACATCCTGGCGCCACCAACCACGATTCAAGTTCTAAAAGATGTCCACCTGGGGAAGTTGAGAAAGGTCCAACGATAAACAGGGAACAAACTATCACACCTGTTTTCACTCCTCGGGACATGGAAGCACTCTGTTTTTCTCAACCTTGTAAAAGTATTTCATACAAATGGGACAGAAGTATAATAAAAATAAAAATATAATTTTAAGAGTTTCGGGATTTAGTGGAAACACATTGGTCGGGAAATTAAGTTCTTTGCTGTACACGGGTAGACTGGCAAGGGGAGAAAATAACTGTCCAATCAAAGCTGAGTTTGTAATATGGCCAAAAGATTCAGGCTTGTGAGAGGCAAAAGAGAGCCTGCTATTGTGAGTCTATATGTGTGAACAGGGTGTAACTGATACTGTTATTTGTTTAGCCTAATACTAATATTGACATGAGAGAAAGTAAAAAAGAAAATCTAATAAAGCCTCTTTTTTTTTCTTTTTTTTTTTTTTTTATGCACATACGACAAAAACATTATTATAAAGGTCCCTTAAATTTGGTTATTAGAGAACTATGACGAAGATATGCACTGATTGGAACATTTTATAGTTGAAAAATAAACCAGTGTTCTCAGTGTCAGTGCTCTCTGGTGGATAAACTTTGTAATGGAGACATGTACTGTGCAAAAGTTTTAGGCACTAAAGGTAAAGTGAGGAGGCTTTCAAAAATAAGGCCATGAATCATTTTGATTTATCAATTAACTTCATCCAAAGTGCAGTAAAGAGAAAAACCCTTTGCCTTTAAAACCGCACCAGTTCTCCTCGGTACACTTGCACACAGTTTTTCAGGTTCTTGGCAGGTAGGTTGTTCCAGCATCTTGGAGAACCTGACAGTTGTTCTGTGGATTCAATCAGTCCAGACTGACTCTATGAAGTTGAGATCAGGGCTCTGTGGGGGCCAGACCATCTGCTGCAGGACTCCTTGTTCTTCTGGTCTCTGAAGATAGTTCTTTATGATTCTGCCTGGGTGTTTTGGCTTGTTGTCCTGCTGCAGAATGAATCTGGGACGATCAGACGCCTCCATGATGCATAACGGATAAGAATCTGAATATCTAAAACTTTTGCACAGTAATGTACAGTATATTCCACACAAATGTATTGATAAGTCTCCATCATTTACCATCACCGTCATGTTTACTAGCCTGTCAGTGACTTGATCACTTGACGGCTACAATCTACACACGGTCTCTCAGTTGTCCTATTTTTAGCATTTATACTGATTTTTTTTTTTTTTTTTTAAAAACAAAACAAAACATGCCATTAGGATAGTTTGAGAAATGTTATAATCACATTAAAAAATTTTGCACATAGGGGGTTCTAAGAAACACCTGGGCTGAGGTTAGGACTCACCTTTGAGTGTGTGTGTGTGTGTGTGTGTGTGTGTGTGTGTGTGTGTGTGTGTGTGTGTGTGTGTGTGTGTGTGTGTGTGTGTGTGTGCGTGCGTGCGTGCGTGCGTGCGTGTGTGTGTGTGTGTGATTCCACAGGTAAATGGCCAGCAGAACATGAAATTAGGAGGGGGTCTGTCCCGGACCAACCCCCCCACCCAGAAACCGCCCAGCCCTCCGAGGGCAGGCAAGGGCATCTTAGGGTATGTAACACACACATTTGAAAGCATACTTATACAGTGGTAGGAAAAAGTCAGTGTTCCCTTTTGAGATGACCTGGTTTTCTGCATTAATTGGTCATGAAATGTGGTCTTCATCAAAGTCAACCACAATGTGCCCAAGCTAATAACACCCAAACAATTATAATCTTTCATGTCTTTATTGAAAACACTCATTAAAAATTCACAGTGCTGGCAGAAAAAGTAATTGAAACCTTGGATTTAATAACTGGTCGAACCTCCTTTGGCAGCAATAACCTCAAACAAGATGCTGTGGATCAGACCTGCACAACGTTCAGAAGGAATGTTGGACCATTCTTCCTACAGAGCTGCTTTAGCTCAGACGTATTCTCAGGGTGTCTGGTGCAAGTGGCTCTCTGAGCTCATTTGACAGCACCTCTGTTGGGTTAAGGTCTGGGCTCTGGACTCCAGAAGGTGGATTTTCTGTGTTTGAAGTCTTTCTGTAGTAGATATACTAGAATTAATTTTCCCCTCAATGATGGTGAGCTGTCCAGGCCCAGAGGCAGCAAAGCCCCAACTTATGCTCCTTCCACTGTACGTCGGTGTGGGGATGATGGTTTCATGTTTGTGTGCAGAGCCCTTTTTACACCATATGTAGGGCTGCAAGTTGTTACCAAACGCTCAACCTTAGTTTCATCAGTCCACAGAACATTTTCCCAGCAGCACTGTGGAGTGTCAAGCTGCTCTTTGGCAAACTTCAGGCAAAGTATTTGGAGCGCAGTAGCTTCCTCCGTTGTGTCCTGCCATGGACACCATGGTCCATGCAACATGATCTGTGTATGGTAGACTCATGAACAGAGATGTTAACCAGGTCCAATGATTCCTTTAAGCCTTTAGCTGTTACTCTTCTTTTTTAAATCATTGACCATTCTGGTTTGTCCCTTCGGAGTCATCTCAGCTGGACATCCACTTCTAGGGAGAGAAGCCACAGAACTACATTATCTGTAGACAGTTTGTCAGACTGGACTGATGAATATCTGATCTCTTTGAGGTGACTCTGTAAACCTTTCCAGCTTCATGCAAACAACAATTCTTGACCATAAATCTTCTGAGATCTTTTTTTTGAGGCAAGGTACACATTAGCAAATGTTTCTTGTGAATAGCAAACTCAAAATGTTGGAGTGTAGTTTTTTTTTGTTTTTTTTTAAGTCAGAGTAGCTCTGACCCAGACCTTTAGTCTGGTTTCACTGACTGGATTCCACGTTTGAGGACTGGACTCCAGTTAGCTTTTGTTGATGTCATTAGCAGAGGAGTTCATAGTTTTTCCAGCCTACACTGTGAATGTTAGTGGTGTATTCAATATGGACAAGAACAACATAATGATTTGTGTGTTATTTGTTAAAATAGACTGTGTTTGTTCATTACTGTAACTTAGATGAAGATCTAAATATATTTTAAGACAAATTTATCCATTAATACAGATATTTCCAAAGGGTATTTATTTCTTGCCACTGTACAATCACACATATTCACCTTAACTGTCTGTTTTTCTTTTGTTTTCATGGTTTGCTGTTTTTTTTTTTTTTTTTTTTTTTGTTTTTTTTTTTTGGGGGGGGGGGTTTCTTGGAAATGGAAAATAGGGCAGACACAGATGCAAAGAAGTGTTGTCTTTGTGCTGCATTAGAAATAAGTCATGTGTGAATGTGTTGCCATTTCTGTGTGTGTGTGTGTGTGCGTGTGAGTGTGTGTGTTTTGTCTCTTGTGGAGGGACGGAGCGTCCTGCGGCAAGTTTACTACAGATTTGACCCGGCAGAGGGGGATGACATCACACACACAAACACGCACAAACGCACACAAACACACACTGAAATGCAGTGCTCAGAGGAATAACGTCATTCGTTGTGAAAGCTTGTTGTGTTCTCTCCCCTCAAACATCTAGGTCACCCAGCTGTATCTCTCCTTCCTTCTCTCTCCTTATCTTTATCTCCACTTTGCTCCCTCTGTATTCTTTTCTTTTCTTTTATTGTCTTATTTTTACTCTCTCTCTCATCCTTCATTCTTTCCCCTGATCTGTAAGGTCAAAGGTCATGTGTTTGTTCCTCTAAAGGAATAGTTTGATATTTTAGGCAATACCCCAGTTGGCTTTCTTGCTGCTAATACTTATTAAAACATTTGTTTGCCATAACATTATCGAATGCATATGTGTTTGTAGCCAGGTAGCGTGACTTGCCGAAGCTAGCTGGCCCAGCACCACCTAGTCCCCCTGTTGGCTGTGATCCTCCCTGTTTTTTGTATGTAACCTGCTGATCAGCAAGCTGTTTCTGTATGATGACTCTCAGTTAGGTTGCAAAACAGTTGACGCAAAAACCGGGGTGTGGGATGAGTTCAGGGAGGCCAGTGGAGAAGGACTTGCAGTTGGCCCCAAGGAAGTTCTGGCAAACCATCCAGCATCTCAAGAAAGGGAAAGCTTAGCTTAGCCCACACTGTTCCAGCAGGGGAGAAGAAATGCTTACTGGGGATATCGTCGGGCATTGGAATGAACACTTTGAGAAATACTGAACCCGACCTGTCCTCTGAGGAGGAGGCAGAGTTTGAAGAAGGGGTCTCACTCACATCTCCTCAGTGGCAAGGCGCCAGGAGTGGATGAGGTTTGCTCTGAAATGCTGAAGGCTCTGGACATTGTTGGGCTGTCTTGGTTGACACACCTCTGCAATGTCGCGTGGAGGTCTGGGACAGTGCCTGAGGACAGGAGGGTGTTATCGAATTATCTTGGTATCACACTGCTCAGCCTCCCGGGAAAAGCCTATGCCATGGAGGAGGGAAAAGAGACTCCGACCAATCATTGAATCTCTGATTCAGGAGTAGCAATGCAGATTCCGTCCTGGCCATGAAGCAGTGGACCAACTCTTTACCCTTGCAAGGCTACTTGAGGGGTTATGGGGGTTTTCCAGTCCAGTCTACATGTGCTTTGTGGACCTTGTGGAGAAGGCCTATGACCGGGTCCCTGGAGGGCTCTGGAGGGGGAATATGGGGTTCCGAGGGCCATTTCTATGAGCTATTCGGTTGCTATATAACCAGAGTGAGAGTCGGGTCCGCATTTTCGCCAGGAAGTCAAACACCGCTCCAGTAGGTGTTGGCCTCCGCCAGAGTTGTCTTGTTCACGACTGAGGGTAGAATGGAGTGGGATATTGATAGGCGGATCGGTGCGGTCTCAGCAGTAAAGCAGGCATTGTATCGGACCGTTGTGATGAAGAGGGAGCTGAACCTCAAGGCAAAGCTCTCAACCTACACTCTCACCTATGGTCATGAGTTTTGGGTAACAACCAAAAGAATGAGATCGCAGATAGAAGCGACTGAAATGAGTTTCCTCCGCAGGGTTTCTGGGCTCACCCTTTGAGATAGGCTAAGGAGCTCAGACATCTGCAAGGGAGCTCGGAGAAGAGTTGTTGCTCCTTCTCATCGAAAGGAGTCAGTTGAGGTGGTTCGGCATCTGATTAGGATACCTCCTGCACGCCTTCCACTGAAAGTCTTCTGGTCACGTCCAACTAGTGCGAGACTTTGGGATAGATTCAGAACACGCTGTAGAGATTATGTATCTCATCTGGCCTGGGAACGCCTCAGGATCGCCAAGGAGGAGATAGAAAATGTTAACGTAGAGAGGGGTGTCTGGGATGCCTTGCTTAACCTGCTGCCACTGCGACCCAACTCCGGATAAGTGGCAGAAGATGGATGGATGGATGGATGGGTGGATGGGCAGATGAATGGAAAGGATGGATGGAACTGTTCCCCAGCTGAAAGTGATACTTTGGCACTTTGGCAGATTTAAATGAACAAAACATAGAAGTAAAAATGACAATGATGTAAAAAAAAAAATAAGATGAGAAAGTCTTGGATTTGTAGAAAAGATTGAGCAGAAGCAGCTTAGCAGTTGGTAGGAACTGAAGCTGTGGTCAACAAGCCAAGTCCATCTGTTCCTCTGTCACCACACACACACTCAAACGCAAATGTGCACAAACACACAGCAGTGGGTTGGCACCACACAGGCTAAGTCCTTCTGTCATCACACACATTCAAACAACAGCAACAGCCCAATCACACGTGATTTTCACTTACTGTATTTGTGTTGTTCTTGTCTAATTCTTGTTTTTCGTGTTAACATACTTGTTTTTAGTTACACATTAAAGAAACTATCATCACCATCACAGGCTGTATACACATCATGCTGGTTAAATGTCGATTTTACTCTAGTAGGGAGTAATAATGTGCTTTTGTGTTTGTCTGCTTTTAAATAATCATATTTCACAGCTATACCATGCTTGTTTCTTTTTACTGCAATAACTGACATAATTTGTGTTGCTTTTGTGAGAAATCTTATTTCTGAATGTATCAAACTGACTGGTGTTTGTCTTCAGCCTGGTTTTGGTGTGTTTTTATTCTTTTATGATGCTCATTTGTCCTTATTCTCTACAGCCTTGAGACACTGGAGGAGTTGTAATTCACTAAAAATACTCCTTGACCTTTTAAAAATGACCTTAACAGATTTTTCTGTTCCCATACAGAAAGGAGGAGGCAAAAACCCAGCCCATACTTAATGTATAAATAATGTATAATTACACATTAGTCATGATGCTGTATTCATGTATCGTGCTACATTGAAATCCATGACTGTTTATGTCACATTTTGTTAAAATGTGTTAAAACTATCTTTATGGCTTTACAGAGTTGACAGTTAATATTAGAATGTACTGCCTGCCAAGTAAGAGATAAAGTGCTCTGTGGCTCTCGAACCACATTAACCTTGCTTAAAATGTTTCATTAAATGTTATCAAGTGAGAATCTAATAAGGATGGAACATTTTTAATTCAAGTGATATAACCTGGCTCTAAACCAAAAACAGTTTGGAAGCTCCAGATTTTGCAGAATAAAATAAATTGGACACAAATGAATTTATTTGAACAAACTTCAACTCACATTTTTATTTACAACATGAAACAACGTTACGTTCGAGGCTTTCAGGTGTGCGGATATCCTGTAAAGAGGGAGCCCCACTACAGGACCCCGGGGCCAGACTATCATCACAAACATCCTTTTCCCTCCATTAACCTTGTTTTCACCCTCACCTCTTGCATGTACAGGAAGAACTCCCCCTACAGGACCTTGGAGCCGGTGCGCCCCCCAGTGGTGCCCAATGATTATGTCTCCAGCCCCACCAGAAACAATATGGCCACCGGACAGCTTCCCAGTCCGGCCCGCACTGCCACCCTCAACCATCGACCCCGAACATACAGGTAGCCGGGTGTAAACATGGCTGCCAGAACAGGATCAGAGCTTTTGCCTCTGCTCTAATGGAGTCGTAGTACATAACATATATTGACTCTGAAATAGCTTTTTCCATTTTTCACTCTGATGTTGTTGTTGTTTTTTTAAAGATATCAGTCTCTTTGTGGTGCATTTACAAAAAGGCCAATATTCAACACATCCATATTTCTGGTTTGGGACTACAGATTTAGAAATATTTGGAATCACTGGTTGTATTTTTGGCTTTTTTCAATGCAATATGAGGTTAATAACTACATGTGTTTCACTTAAGTTCCCAAACTAGACGGACAGATGTGTTGAAGGTTAAGGTTTGACAAACTACAGGTTGCTTTTAGATGCATCCTTACTCTCTCTCAAAACATTCTTCTCTCTCATCGTGTTATAATTCCTTCTTTCATTCTTGGTATTTCTGTCTAATCAAGTCACTTAGCGAGGTGATTGTAAGTGAGCAAATATGTTGAATCAGCTTGAGGCCAATGAAAACGATCCCAAAATTATAGTTCAGGCAGAAAAAAAGAGAAAAGATCAATTTTAACGGTACCTTCAGCCACAAGAATTTGACACCAGGAGAGAAGGTTTAATACCTTTTAATACTGTATCTTTAAATGACATATTATGAGGTTTCCCTCCATACAAACTGAAAACAGGCAACACTCCCAGTTTGGGATGAGTTTGAGCATTTTGAGAAAAACACTTATTGGCTTTCTTGCTGAGAATTAGATGAGATGAGAAGATAGATACCAGTCTCAAATGTGTAAGATAAATATTACGCTGAAGCCAGGAGACAGGTATAAAGACTGGAGGCTGGAGGAAACATTAAATAAATGAGAATGAGATACAAGCATGTTCATCAGTGAGCCTTACTGGTGCTGGTAGGCAGATTTTCTACACCTCAGGAGAATAAGTATATTTTCCAAAATGTCAAACTAGTTCTTGAAACCCTCATGAGATTTTAGCCTGTGCTCAAAATCGTCTCTGTGGATTGTTGATGTGAAAAATCTGGGCAAGATAGTAACTTTAAAGTGACACTGCAGAAAAGACTATCGTCAGTGCGATTTGCTGTGTCATATTATCACCTTCTGACTTCATTGTTAAACTTGGCTTCGTCACACTTCCTTCTGCTTTGGCTTCTGCTGCTGACCAGTGTTTCCCCTGTGGTTTTATCTAGCAGTGATGCTTGGGGAGTTTGAAGTATTTTGCATTCCTAAACTTTTTCATATGGTCACTGTAATTAATGAACCATGTAAAAATCTAATAATTCACGATTAAAAATGTTTTTTTGTAACTTAAATAGTAAAAATGTTTAGAAAAGTTGTTGTTTATCTAACAATCCTTCGTATACTGCTTAAGTATTAAGTATTAAGAAAAACACTCATGAATAGATGGTACAGAATTACTGACACCAAACATCCCAATTTTCTTTTCAAAATGTGTCAACTGGCTAGTAATTTTCATTTCTTACTTTTTATTTAAGATCCTGATTAAAGATGTTAACATTTAATGGCCTAGATTTCAGTTTGCTTTAGCTGCTGCTAAGAGAAGGTCATAAGCAACTCACTTTGTGAAAAATATGGGGAGTGAATTTTTCCCTTGGGCATTCTCTAAAGAATCACTGCTGATCAAACACAGAGGATACTCAGTGCTAACGTTCTGCTTCCATCCTCACAGCATCAACTAACTAATTCTCCTCTCATCCATCGATTCATTTCCAGCTTGTGATTCGTGTAACTGTGTGGGCTTTATGGTGCTCTGGATGGGAAAAGAGGAAAAATACTTTGAAAGTATAAATTAAATTAAATTTGCATTGAACGGTAAATTTAAAATTCAGTCAAAATTTTCTTATGTTAGTCTAAAAGTACAACATGTATCAAGGCCACTAATGGAGAAAAAAAATCCGATTTTGAGATTAAAGCCATTATATTACAAGAAGAAACTTTTTTTTTTTTTTTAAGAGGAAAATGTAAAAATATTGTGATATTAAAGTCATATTGAAAAAAACATTGTAATATTTGGTGAAAAACCGTTTTAAAATCTTACACATTAGCCTCCCATCCAGTCTGGGTCACTCCGGAGCCTTCAACCAATCAGATTCTGTGTTTGCAGCTTTTCATTGTTTCATTGCTTTTGTGCTGATGTTAACTGTGCTGACTCACTGCTGCCTTCATGACTTCTTACAGCCATCGCTCTGCTTAAACTCTGCTGTTTCTCTACAGGCAGCTGAGTCCCCGTCCGTCTGTCTGTCTCTGTCTGTCTTGTCTTTTGTCATGTCTTCATCTTTATCAGTCTGTTCTGCTTCCACCCCTCCGCCGGTCTCTCTTCTCCTTTCTTTGCCTTCATTACCTGTTTGTTTCTATTTCAGCGTGTCTCTGCATCCTTTTTTAACAATTTAAAATGATTCAACGCATCATTATAGAGTTGATACTCATGAAATACTCATTTCATTCATTCATTCTTAATACTCATTTGACAAAGTGTCACCCATGAGGTGTTTTGTAGTTACGTTGTTGTTCTGTACCAACCACAGGCCACCACAACCACTTTCTTTCTTTTTAAGAAGAGAAATGTAGTGGACACGACATTGCCCATAAGCAAAACACTATGGGTTTACATTCATCTCAGTAACCAGGTTAAAGTCAGCTTCCTCCAGTAAGCTGCTTTCTTACACCTCATGTTAACTAGAAACCTGGTTTACGGATAGGGGTAGGGAATAAGAGAAACCTGGTCTTCTTTCTGTCATGTATACGGATATCCAGGTTTCTTATCGGCTTTTTACAAATATGCATGTGCATGAGATGAAAGAAGACGTAATCAAAAACGAATAAACAATATTTGACTAGTCGTTAAATTCAGACACAGTCACCTGTCCTGTCACTGTGCTGTCTGCTTGGACACAGACACAACAAAAACAAAACAAAACTGTCTTCCGTCACAAACACAGTTAAGATAAGAAAGCCACACTTCCAGAATGAGGCTGGGGTTAGTGAACTGCTTAAATCCATGCTAACGCACTGACTGTAGGAAACAGCGAAGGGAAGGCTGAGATAATTAATTTTTGTATAATATTTGTGTGGAGTTGTCATTACTTTATGTAGGAAAACAGAAATATTCAGTACACGGATTATACTGCTGTGTTGTGTGTTTGTGTGCCTGTGCAGTGGTAGCAGTGGAGGCAGTTATCCCAGCAGCAGCAGTCGGAGCAGCAGCAGGGAAAACAGCGGCAGCGGCTGCGTGGGACTTCCCATCGCTGTTCCGACACCCTCCCCACCCTCCACCTTCCCAGGTAACCCCCCCCAAAAAAAACACATAAAATCTCGCTCTCGCTCTCACATGCACAGGACACATACACACTTTACATCTTCCTTTCTTTTTCTGTCATCCTGATTTCAGGGAGCTCTTGGCCTGTACATGTTATTCATGTACATGTTACACTACTGACCTGTAAAGTGATCTGTTATTGGAGCTTTGTGTTGAATTGTATTAAATTCATTTTATTTGTTATTTCTGTCTTTTAGTTTGTCAGGTTTGTGTGTTGTGAATTGGTTTTACGGTGTGATGAAGTTGAACTTTGTGTTGTCTGTTAATGTGTGTGGTCAGCTGCTGCTTTGATGAAGCTAATGTGGATTCTAATAAATGAAATGGTTGATTTCCTTCCCTCATTCCCTCTTTTATTCTTTCTTTCTTATTCCTCTGTGCGTATTCTTTCTGCTTTATTCCTTTCCCTTTTTTCGGATCTTTTCCTTGTTCTTTTCTTTTTCCCGCTTTTCTTCCTTCCTTTTCTGTTTTCACATCCAATCATGTCATATAGTTAATTTTTCGTTAATTTTTCTAAATTTCAGTACTTTTTTCCTTAAACTACATAAACAGCATAATTTGTGGATGTGATGTTTGAATATCTTTTCGTAGCAACCACTTTATTAGATATTTACAGTTACGCCGTGGCTTTCACTTTGTTCCTCACTCCCGCCTTTAACCTTCCTTCCTTAACCTTCTGAACTCCTTCCTGCTTTTCTTTTTCTTTTCTTGTCCTTCCCTCTTGAAGTTTCCCCGACTACTGGACCAGCTAGCTCCTCTTCCACTGCTCCTAACTCCTCCCCCTCACCCTCCCCAACTCCTTCCTCCTTCTCCTCCTCCTCCTCCACCACAACCTTAACGCAACCCAACGCGCCCTTGCCATCAAACACACCTTCACAACCTACTGACTCCCCTCCTCAGTCAAACTTGCAATCAAATGCACGCACCAACACTTCCCCACCTTCTAACTCCACCCCGAGTACGTCCGAGGTCCAATCGGGTGTTTTGTCTGGAGAAGCGTCTCCTCTCCTTGCTCCTGCCCCTCCTCCTCCTCTCTTCTCTTCCTCCTCATCACCTGCTGAAGGTGAGTTACTCCAAGACCACCACCTCCATCGCCAACCTCGCCAAGTCCTGCTCATTCCCTTTGTGTCTGTGGTTCTGTCTCCTCTCACTGTCTCTGCTCCTCCATCTTCCTTTTCCAACTGAGAAAGGGGGAAACTATTGAGCAAGACGCTCCCCAGAGACCCAGACTGACTGAGTAGAGAGACTTTTACAGGTCGTTCACGTGCGTTGACTGTGTGGCTGGGCAACATGGGCAAAAATGTAATCACAATAATTTTTTTTCATATTGATTGAGAATTGCCTGTATAAACATTTAATGCCATTAGTGAGGAAGGAATCACATTCAACATGTTTGTTAGACCTCAATGATACACACAAGATGTTACGGGGATTTAAAACTGGATGTAAACATTGTTTGCAGGAAAACTCCACAAAGTCCCTTTTTAATCTGAATCTCGCGGGTTCCTTCAGTTTGGGATCGACTCCTACATCAATCAGAAGGTTTGTCCTGGTTCTGAACAGTCACTTGTGTTGGAATCAATAATGCGATTCTCTCCGTAACCAACACGGTTTAACATTAATGCTCATCCGGCTCATGTAAGGCTCTGCTGTGCCGCCAGTCCACAGGTCATTAGTGGTGGCGAAGTGTGTAAAGCCGCTCTTCCACTTTTTCTCTTCATTCTTCATAAAGCTGAGGCAGCGCTGTTTTTGAACAAGGTTCCCTCCTGGGACTTTACACCCAGAGTCAACCCCTTTGACTCTGGTTTTTCCACCGTTCTGACTGGTGTCGCGCCTTTTACTCTAAAATACGGAGCTTCTTTTTGAGCTTTTATCATACGAGGTAATGAGTGGAGAGGCAGACGGGAGCAGCTGCTGCTGGGGTTCGAACTGACGTTACCGCATGAGGTTTGTTTGCGAGCTCGGCTGCTAGCAGTGCTGGCAGCAGACTTTGTCTTTCCGTGTACTGGGTGGGACGGTAACGGTGAACAGATCTCTCTCTGCTGTTTATCCAGCAATCACTGATGTTGTGGCCTTTTTATTGCCACAATTTCATCATCTTATGTGTCCATCTGACTCTCTTCACGGTCGCTCATTTTTACATTTCCAACTGTGTGTGTGTGTGTGTGTGTGTGTGTGTGTGTGTGTGTGTGTGTGTGTGTGTGTGTGTGTGTGTGTGTGTGTGTGTGTGTGTGTGTGTGTGCCTTGTTTTGGCCCTACATGGGTCATCTTCATAACCCAATTGCTGTAACCTAACAAGGTGATTGTTGAGAGGGTTGTGTACTGTTGACCAAAAAGAATCCATATGATTATTTCTACAGCACAAAAAAGAAAGAAAAATGTTATGTCTTTCTGCCTATTATTATTTATTATTCGGTGATTTTTTTTTTTTGATATTGACTGATAGTTTTAATCCCATTAACAGCGTGACTGTAGAGATGGCACATCAACAACTAATGGATTTATTGGCATGAAATTTGGTTCAGACCTTTCTTTTCCTCAGGATGAACTGTAGTAACTTTGGTGATCCTCTGACTTTTCACATTTTAATGTGTCCAATACATTGTTTTATGATCAAATACCAGAAAAAAGAATGACATTACCATCAGCCTCAGCATCACTTTGTGTTTAGAGCTAATAAGATATGTTAGCATGTTAACACACTAAACTAAGATGGTGAACATTTTAGACATTATACCTGCTAAACATCAACATTGTTTAGTTTGTAAATTGTCAAAACAGTGCTTATGGTGAAAAATGTCCCATCAAAAGAGAAGAGAGGACAGTGCGGGAGATAGGGGGAGACAGAGAATGAAAGACAGGCACACACCTGGACCTTCACGTGCCTGAGGGAATAAACAAACAGAGGGTTAGCGATTCTCCAACTAGTTGCTAGCGACTCTTGATTTCACTTATCTTCATCCCAGCAGGCAAAGCACAGCTGGCTACAGGAGCTGTTCAGCTCAAACTTGCTTAGTGCGTCCTGTGGTTGGGTTAGAGGTCAGATCACGTTCTCACCGCACCGAGGCCGCTACCTTTTAAAGGGTCTCAGTGCGGTTGTTGTGGTCTGCAGCCGAATACGATTTGCTGTGTTCAGATCTCATCATACCATGAAGGAAAACAAACTAGAGTCCGATTCAAATGGACTAAACAATGCAGGTTTGAAAATGCCCTAAAAGACATACCCGTGTTCGAAGACTGACCAAAGTTCAGCGACATTTTTAAGAATTAAATAAAAGCCTTGTTAAAAATAAAGCGGTCAAAAGTGAAACTTAACACTCCAGTTCAAATTAATGTGTTAATGATACTAAACTGGATTTACAAAGTTTCCACTGGTGTAGTTGTGTGTCTACTTTGTCTAACTGCGGCCCTCTCTGCTGTGTCAGGTCCTATTGTCCCTCAGTTCTACAGTATGAACCGGCCTCAGCCACGACAGCAGGCTCCACAGGTGGGGGGGTCACTGCCTTATCGCCGCCCTCCCTCCGTGACCGGTCAGCCGATTGTAACACAGAACCAGGTCAACGGTGGTCCCTACTACAACGAAAGCCCAGGTACGTGGTATAATACAACAGTTACCCTGCAGCTCATAGTGGTTTTGTTCAGAGGGTTCTGGGATGTGGGGGGGCGACGGTCGTCAATGAGATTGTGGCTGGTAGTGAAGGTTTGATAAAGGTCTCCCAGTGACCACTGTTCCGCTTTTCAAATACTTTTTTATACAGCAGGACCTCGTGTGTCCCGTTGTCGCATTACATAACATCGACAGTGTTAGTGAGTGGTCAGTCAGTAAGGCAAATTATTTTTTTTTTATTTGTAGAATTTATAGAAAATATATTTCAGAAGAATTGATTTAGACTGAGGTGTTTACATGAGAGATTTTCATGCTGATTAACCTCAGAGCTCATGATGTTAATTAACTCAGATTTGTGTGGGTTTGCAGCCTCCCCACCACCCCCCTCCCTCCTCCAGTTCTCCCCCCAACTTCCTCTGATGGGTTTTGTTGCTCGAGTTCAGGAGTCCAGTAAGTATAAATGCTGTGTGTGTGTCTGTGTGTGTGTGTGTGTGTGTGTGTGTGTGTGTGTGTGTGTGTGTGTGTGTGTGTGTGTGTGTGTGTGTGTGTGTGTGTGTGTGTGTGTGTCTGTGTCTGTGTCTGTGTGTGTGTGTGTGTGCCTGCGTGCCTGCAAGTGTGCACCTTTTTTGTTTTTTTTCTTTCAATCATGCATCATAGAAATGACTCTTGAGTACATCTGTGTCTGGATTTACCTGCATTTGTGTGTCTGTGTGTCATCAGTCTTATAGTAAAACACTGACCTAGAGATCAGGATTCAAATTGATGCAGCATTGACTAGCTTCACCCTTCCATGATCTTTTTATCCTAAGTTGCCTTGGTATTTTATTTTTTTAAAGAATTGTGTAGGATGTTTTTAGACGTGAAGCACCTGGTAAATCTCGACCATAACTTTCGGGGCTTTCACAACCTTTAGTTCGGTTCATTTTCTCTGGACCAAAGAAAAAAAAGATGAATTGTTGCCCTTTAGTTCTGGTGTGTTTCATGTCCACATTTGCTTTTTACAAATGAACCAAGAGGAGTAAACATGAAGTTATACAGACTGATTGGACAGTGTTGTCAGTGCGGCATGGACCAGTGTGGGGAAATCAAATTCTATTGGCTGATGGCAGTTTTCTGCATCTTTTATCTTTATTAACTTCTCTGGTGTCACAAATAAACTGATTATGAAAACGAATAGTCCAGACTATAACTGGACCTCGTATATCAAATAGTGACAAACATTAAAAATGGTAAAACAATAAGATATGTTGTATCTTTAATGTTATGTGGAGACAGTTGCTGTGCGGTCGCTACGATTCGCTCATTTTTTATTGTGGAAAAGGTCAAAAGTACAGAGTAGGACACAAGCTCAGCACACCTGTTTCAGTTCTTTAAACTTTCTGACTGGTCGGGAAACATCTCAGCACTCACATGCTGAGGTGTCAGCACGGTTACCAAATCATCTTGCATAGAAATACATGTAGAGAGATGGAAGGTTGCTTTCATAACAGCGGTAGTTAACAGTAGTTTAGCTTTTGAATTCATTCTTCTGCTTTTCTGACCGCAAATGAACCCACCCAGTATGATTGGAAGTGTCGCTCTTGGACCAGTGGTTTAGTCTGCGCCGGAGTTCGGTTCGACAACTTTTACACCAGCCTAAATGAAGCGAACTAAACAGGCTAACAAAGTAGAGTTTGTTTGGTCTGAAGGCTTTCACACCGCTTAGGTGTGAAAGCAGCCTCATTCACACACTCACAAATTCACTCTTTCACATTCAGCAGACTGCAGATTTTCAACAATGGGGAGTCACTGTCACACAAACTGCACCACCTCTAGGGAAGTAAAATAAAAGCATCTACAGTCCAGCATCAATAAATATTGTTATTGTTTTCATCATTATCATTTTTATTATAGTAGTAATATAATAAATGAATCACGTTGGTGCTGCCGCCTACAAGGAAGGTAAAAGCTGCTGCATTTTTAACACCCACTGGCGCCACACGCAGGCAACAAATGTTACTGCAGGTTTTCTTTCTCCTCTTAGAGCTGCAGGGTTTTCGTATGTTTATTTAATAATTGTAAAGAGTAACTGAACAGTGGATAATGTATGGAAGAAAAACACGCTGCCCCGACGTCAGCAGTTGTACCACTCTGTGTCTGCATGTGACACAAACGTCGAGATCACAGCAGCTGTTACTTTCCTCTCACGGAGCCTGTCAACATCTGTGGGTGTAAACCACTGCTGCTGCTGCTGCTGCTGTTAATTATCTTCTCTGCAGATGGATCCGTTTGGACAGGTACTGCAGGTCCGGGACTGCAGATCTGTTGACTGGTCCTGGTGTCAGGTGCTTAACATCAGTGACATGAGTGTCCTTATTACTTGGTTGGAGAATCCTTTTGTAAACTTGTAGAGCAGCGCTGTGAGGTGTACAAGTGTTTGTGTCTCTGAATGTACAGTAGAATGTGCTGTTTCTTCTCCTCATTTCTGCTCCACCTCCAGTTTCAGATGCCCCTGCTCCCCCTCAGCCAGCGGCCGAGAGCCAGTCAGGGCCCAAGGAGCCCCTGCCTACTCCTCAGCCATTTGAAGACGGACATGAAGAGGAGGACTCAGCAGTAGTGGAGTACAATGACCCGTACGCTGAAGAAGACCCACCGTGGGCCCCCAGAAACTACCTGGAGAAAGGTAGCGCTACAGAAATACCCAAATACCCATGTCCCACATCATCTACACTTGACACTAATACTGATACAAAGTGCGTTCTGTTCTCTGAGATTTTCCTGGATCTCCACCATTGTCCCCTATTTAGTTTGACCTATTCCCAGCTGTGATAAGCTTCTTACCGTTTTTTTGTGTGTGTTGCACTGTGGGACAGGGATAAACATAACATCAATAACCTCAAACTATGATCTATGATGCTTGTTGGAACCACTAAGTCAGCCCCAGACCTGACAGACCTGATTCAGGACAAATTGACCCTGCAAACTTTCTTATCTTTCTTATCTTTTTAAAATTATTTTTAATGAAGTCTGGTGTTGATTCATTACTTGTCTACTTGTCACTACTGTCTTTTACACCTTTGCAGGTTGGAAGTTGATTGTTTCAAATACTTTTGTATTTCTTGTCGTATTTGTGTTGTTAGTTGTTGTTTGTTTCAGTTTAACAGCTGATTAGATTTGAACAAAATGAGTTGACTTCAAAAAGCAGAGATTTCCACGATGTTGAACGCTCTGAATTAATTTGGTCTCGACTGCAGTGTTATTTTCACGTTTGTTTACATATTATGTTTAGTTCTTCTACTACTGCATTTTTTTGCTGGGGTAATTTTTAAACATTACCAAAGGTTATTCCAAAGAAACAAACAAACAAGAAACAAAGTCAGTAAAGGCCTGCTCACAACAGCGTTTAAAACGAAAAAAAAATCTTGTGTCAAAATCAGCCCGTTCCCGTGAAATCGCTGTGATCAGTGGATTTCCTTGCTGAGGTGAAGTACATCTGCATAGATTTTTCATTTTTAGTTCAGCACTGGTGAACTTTGACCTGGCAATTTGAGTGGATGAATCATAGCAAGCTGTGCTAGGAGAGCTGACCTCTGAGTGAATGGAGAGCTGGAGAGTCCAAAATGGACGCCAGTTTAATGTAAAGTTAGCCTCACATTTGAGAATGTGGAACCATCAAATGTTTTGCATCAGTTACCATTATACCAGGGGGGAGTAAACAGAGCATCGGTTAGCTCGACAGCTACAGTGGGTCACTAACCGGCCCTGCTACTTTTAACTACATCACCAAACTCCTACAACTACATTTTTTGCAAACTCGTGGATAAATTCGTCATTTTAACCAGGCGTGTGTGGAGACGTGAGTCCTCAGTTCTGAGTGATGATTAATTCTGACGGATGATTTCTCGCCAGATCTCTCAGCCCGGCGGAAAAGAATATTGATAGCTGGTGTTGGAGCTCCCTCTCAAACTCACACTGGTCAAAGCTTTTTCTACATGTTATTCATATGGAGCGGTCTGTGGCTAGAATACATGGGGCCAGTCAGGAAACTCAGCAACTTTATATATTCACAAAATAATATAATGTAAATCTGTGTGTGCACATCATCATTATTATTATCTCCCTCTGTCTCTTTGCGTGTTTGTCTCTTTCCTTCAGTTGGTCTTAATTTGAGTCTGTTACACAAAGTGTTCTGACTGAATGTGAATATTATGTTTTGTGTCTAGCGCCTTCAGTCGTTATACATATATTTTGGTTTAAGATCATTTGGAAAGTGGTAGTTGTACGTGTGCATCTCTGAAGTGCTGTATGCCCTAAGCTAGTTTGTTTTATTTGTTATTTGTTTATAATGTTTAGGGCTGCAACTAACGATTATTTTCATTATCGGTTATTCTCTCGATTGTGTTCTTGATTAATTGATTCAATGCGCGGTCTCTACAGTGTCACAAAATGGTTATAGAATAAAAATAAAAGCCCATGGCAAAGTCCAAATGTCTGGTTCGTACTACAGTTGCGGCCGTCTGCATAGGAGTCCGCACGGACCCTCGCAGACACGCAAAGTACAAATTGGCCTTAAATATCTGTTAAGTTTTTAGGAAATTATGAGGAAAGTTTCCATGAAATTAGCTGGAAGATACAGGGCCCATAAAATAAAGAATTACCCATTGTTTCTCAAAAAATGACTCAAAAGTAAGTAATCAGTTATCAGAATATCTACAGATTAATTTTCTGTTTATTGACTAATCGATTAACTGACGAATTGTGTTACTGTGGGTATGGGGGTGGTGGTTTGGGTTTTTCTTTGCCTGTTAATAGGCAAAATAAAAAATTGATCATAGAAAATAATAATATTTTTGGTGTGTTCATCGCCCTCTAGTGGTGGCCATCTACGACTACATGGCCGACAAGGAGGACGAGTTGTCGTTCCAGGAAGGAGCGATCATCTACGTCATCAAGAAGAACGAGGACGGCTGGTTTGAAGGGGTGATGAACGCGACCACCGGCCTCTTCCCCGGGAACTACGTCGAGTCCATCATGCACTATGCCGACTGAGGGAAAAGAGGGAGAGTGTTTTTGTTGTCTTCTTAGTTCAGTCGCTCCTCTGCTGCAGATCAGTTTGTTGGATCTGAACTAGAAGGGGAAAACTGACTCGCCTCCATTTTTGTTTGCGGTTCCTTTAAGTCCACACCAACCAATCACGAGCAAATCGGAGCTTGTGAACAAAAATCATCGGTTCACTAATATTTTATTGTGAGTATATGACAGAATCTGATTCTAGCTCCTGTAAGTGACTGTGACTTTAGTTCTGCCGTCTGAGCTCCGTCCCTCTCTTTCTGCCCTGCAGTTCCCCTGTTAGAGGACTGAGAGGCATTTTCAGGCGTCTTAATGTTGTCACCTGACAGATGCGTTTGGTGTGAATTTAGCGAACGTTTCTTAGATGGAAGGCTAATAAAGATGTTTTTAAATTTAGTTTTCTTGTGATCGCAGATTGCAACATACCCAAGTTTGTTTTCCTGAAATCACAAAGTAATTTTCTTAATGCATCATGACACAGTTTGCATAAAAAAATCACACTCCCTCTTCTCAGTCAAACCTGAAAACACAGACCAGATACACACACTGTTAGATTTAACACCACTTACACTTTTCAGGGATATTTACGTCTTTGTCCATCCAGAATAAAAGTTTAATAAACGTCCATAAATCTGCTTAGAAATCATAGAAAAAAAGAGGCTCCTTACTGCTGCAGAACCTGCCTGAGAATCTTCCTGTTTTTAAGTTTCCCTCAGTATCGCAGTGACCCAGTGACAGTTGTCTGAACGTCCAAGGCTACGCTGAGAACAGGAGCCGATCACAGCTGGTTCAGCAGCTTTTAATGGAGACAGTTTGAAAAAATGTAATAAAATACAGGCTTAGACAACATCTCAAATAGTGAGGCAAAAAATAATGACAGGATTGACAAAATCCATGGATATTAACTTTCCTCGTGTTGCACTGTGGATACTAATGCTCAAAATGTCTCATCATGGTTCTTCTATCATTTCATCATTTCAAAAACCTGTGGACAGGAGGGGAAATGCTCAAATTTCAATTGCATAAAGATTTCATGAAAACGTTCCTAGATGACGTACAGTACAACTCACATGCAAATTAACGTGGAACTGACAATATATGGCGAGCCCGGCTAAGACATGCAGCGACTCTGCTGAGACTGTAAATAAGGAGAATGAAAAAAAAGCAAAAACACCCTGTGTTCAACAGGTGAAGAGACGTTTAAAATAAGGAAGTAGAGGAAGTGAGTTATGCTTTCTGATGATGGATTTCATGCTAACAGGAAAACAAACCTTGTTATGTTCAGGTCACGGACTCCTCTGTGAGCACAAGAAAACGATGCAGTGAAAGCAACCGCCTGTGCACGACAATAGGCCGTTCTCTCTGGGCTTTTGTAGTTTCGCCCCGTCATTGTCAGATTTTCTTTTTTTACCACTCAAAGATAGATCGTACTTCTTTCTCACCTCCATCATCCTGGACATCCAGTCTTTCCCCTGAAGCAAAGACTGAGATTATTTTTAGTATTAACAATGTGGGAACCCAGAAGAAACTGTTATAGGAAGCATGACTTATATTTTGGGTCTAAGCCCAGAGTTTAAAAAGACAGAATGAAAGGAAGCTATGCTAAAGCCACCTTTGCACTAAACACTGAATCCAGAGATTTCTCTCCCTTTTCTTAGTGTTTGTTCCTTCCTCTGAGGCACGCCTCTCTGGTGTGAGCTTTTACAGACCAGATCATCCTTTCTGTTTGGCTTGAAACACAAAATTGCACTTAACAGATCCACACAACTTAATCCCACAAATACTTAAGTCTGGTCTATTGATCGTCAGAAGTGAAGATTGATAATTATTCCAGTGCCAGCACTTTGTTAATTGAGGGTGAAAAGGGTCTTAAAGTTGGAATCCCTAAAATTTCAGTCCTGGCCGATCTGGTGACACCTGCGGTTACCGCGGTAACAGCAGACCCCCTCCGAGCAGCTCAGAGCAGCCGGTGCATCTGTTTCCAGAGCAGCCAAACAGACTCAGGTTGTTTCAATGAAGACGTCAGTCAGCGGTGATCACGAGCTCCGTCTGATTTCGTGCCGCGCACACAGCCAGTAGTTTTCCCCTCAGCAGCGGGACACGGTCCGAGGAGCTGGTTCTGGTGCTGAGGAGATGTCAACAGCTCGCTGTGCCTGCTCTCCACTCTTCATCACTCTCTCGCAAACATTAAACTTTAATACATTAAACTGTGATCCACAGACAAGAAATGCAGAAAATAGCCATCGTCTCTTTTTGAAGTTACATTTTTGCGTCTGCGGTCACCACTAACCACAGAGGAAATGACACAATAAAAGCCCCCCCATAAGTCTTTTAATGTGAAGCAGCAGCAGCAGGAAGTGTTGCGTTAGCGTGACAGTAACTTAATCCAGCTGTGATCCAGATGTAGGAGAGTGAGCGGTAAACAGTGAGGCTGATATCCATCATATTAAAGTACAGACAGTAACACTGGATTACAGGCTGCGTCACTTCCTGTCAATCCCTCGTGTTTAGTTTGGCGATCTGAATCTGACCCTGCCACTGCCGTAAAAATCTGAATAACTCTACCACTCAACTAGATACTGACCATAAATGGAGTCAGAAATGGGGTCTGAGTTCATGAAGTTGTTAAGGATTCTAACTGTGAGACTAATGAGTGTCTATTATTTGGGTTAACAGGGTTGTACAGTAGAAGCCTGCGGCTGAGGCAGCGGTGTGTCCCATCAGTTGCCCCAGTAACTTCAGGTGGTCATGAATGATGCGATGGAAGTAAGATAATCGGGCTCACGGTCACGTAGTTGCATCGCTTCAAAGACGCCAGCACATTTTTAATTCGATGAAGATCGACCACAACACCGTCGGTGCACAATTTGCATTTTTTAGTGAATTTCTGAGATGATATCGTAACAGTTTTAATTGTTGTAGTTTAGTACCAGATTCTAAGCTTTGTAAATATACACAACCCTTCAAATCCCTCAAAGAGTCCGGAATCAGCACTTTCTCTCAGTCATGCCTGCACAAAGCCAGTGCAGAGAACCTCTCTGTCGTTTTCTTTTTCCTCTTCTCCACACTTTTAAAGAAACTCCTTCTCCCGTCGTCTCTTCAGCCTCCTCTTTCTCCTGCTCTGGTCTTAATGATGGAAGGGATCAGCCAGACTCTGTTTAGGTTTCTGATTCGTTTTCTCTTGTACTGTAGCAGGGCTGGAGTGTAAGTCTCTTTGCTCCTGCTCGTTCGTTTTTGGGGTTTAAAAGCCACTGTGGCCAGCCGACGTCTAACTCGACGTCTTGCCTTCGATGGTGACCAAACTGACCACTGCACCTACACACTACGACCCCAGATGAGTCTTCAAACCAGTTCACTCTCAGTGAATTAGTAGGATTTTCCCCCCGTTTTCTCCCCCAGCTCCTCGATCCTCGCTCGGAAAGAAGGAATAAGAAAGACACTGAGTCAGAAAGCTTTACACTAATCTAACTGCAATAGAAGAAAGAACTACAGTTACACTCAGAGTCGGTGATAAAAGGTTTTAATTTGTAGATGAAGTGGAAGCCATCCAGCTGTGACGGACAGTTTGTGGACACATCCTTCTCTGACGATGATGATGATGAGGAGGAGGACGAAAAGTGCCCGTTAGTTTAGTGCAGATGAGGCTTTTCACCGCGAGAAACGAAGTAAGAATGAACCTACTAACATGCACATACACAGCACAACGCAGTGTTCCAGGAAACAAGTTCACTGTAATACGTGTGGTGATCGGGCTAGAGGAAGACCATTATTGTTGGACTGATGTTGATGTTGATCAAGTTTCACCACCTTTAAAGGTCAGTTCAGATGTGTTTTTTCTCCAACCTGTGTCTTACTGTTATAAGTCTACCAGACATCTATAAAAAGTCGACGAGGCACCAGCCTGTAAATTTGAACTCAAACTAAATGATTTAAACCTGAGAAAGATGAATTATTACCTGCGTGTCTTATTTTAGGTCTCAGACTGAAATCTCTCTTAAACTATTGGATGAATTGCCTTGAAATTCTGTAGAGACATAAAGTGTGTTTCCGTCCACCTGTTGGTATTCACATTTTTAATCTGCACATAAAACAATTTGAGTGGAAATGCAAAAATAACAAGTCGAAACAATACAAAAAGTTTTTCCTGTTGTCTGAGTTGTAAATCATGAAAATCATACGGATCCGTAGACGTCCTGTGTTGTATTGACCGATTCGTACCAAACTTCATCAGTAAACTGAACGATTTAACATGAACTCTCTCATATTTGAGCCTTTCTCATTTCATGCTGGTTTTCCTGCCTCAGCGTGTCCTGAGGTCGTGTAGTGAAGTGGACCTGAACGAACCGCCTGGTGGAGATTTTGGACCTGTTGCCAGTTTTGAAGTTTACAGTGTGTTTGCCTGCATGCCTGATATATAACTGACATTTTTATTCAAAGTGTTTATGTATTCTTTGTGTTTTTGTATATAGATTTTTTTTCTATAGTTTCACCAACTTGCTTTATTCTCTCTGTCTGATCAGCTGGAGGTCGTGATGTTTTTCTTCAGTGGTTTTTGGTTGTAATGGCCCTTTACGATGGAGGCAGATATTTTGTGCCATATATCGGTGTGTTGTTGAATGCAGGTGTGTGTGTGTGTGTGTGTGTGAGTGTGAGAGAGAGAGAACTGAACCTTCCCTCGTGGACTCCTGTTGACTGAAGTGACTATGAACCTGAAAACAGTGTTTCCCTGTTGTCCAGTTATATAAGAGCATTTATCCTGAAAAACCAGAGTGTGCCACATCCACGCTCCTGTTACAGGCGTGGACAGAGCAGCATTAGTGTGCTGGTAGCCACGCTAGCATGAAATTGGGTTCAGACATCGTGTTTCCTGAAGGTGGAGCCGGTGTGTGTGTGTGTGTGTGTTCAGTGTGAAGCAGCCAGAGCACGGCTGAGAGCATTTAGTCTTTGAAGACACACACTGACTCCGTGTGTCTCACTTCCTCTGTTCATCCTCCTGTGCTCACTCAAGGTTCAGGAATTGTTTATGCTACAAAACGCCATTCAGATATCGATCTGTCGGGTTTTCCAGTTTCCTGCACTTTGAGAACATTTGCATAATTAACAGATGTTTAATGAGCAGACCAGCCCCTCGGCTCTGTGTCGCCTCCATGATTCACAGGTCCAATCCTGTCTAATTCTTTGTAGATGACGTCCGTGACTGTTTGTGTTAATAACTGTTACACTTGAATGAGTTATTAGTATTTGAAAACAATCGCATAGACATCCATTGTATTAATATCTGGGCTCCGCTCACTGAGCAACTGTGCTTAAACTCATTATCCTTACAAATCCAGAGTTATTTTGATATTTCTAATGTATGACAAACAGTACAATTACAGTACTGTTCAGGTTTCAAAATGTTCAGTACTGTATCTGATCGACTGTGAACAGGCTCATTAAAACGATGTGTAAAGTTCATGGATTATATACAGAGAAGTGTTCAAATCCCAGTATTTTAAAGCTTCCATTCACTCCCCTTACATGTGTAGAGCTCAGCCAATGCATGAAGGTCCGTGAGGATTATAAAGTCAAAAATAAATAAAAATAAAACACAAAGTCAGTAAAAGTTTCTCTAGTTTCCAGCGTTGCTGTGGATGAAGAGATGCCGAAGGTAAAAGGCACAGTTTGAAATTCAAATATAAACCAAAGGGTCATAAATTCAGCAGAAACGGAGCCGGATTGTCAGACCGAGCTGCCGTTTTATTTTCACTCCACTATTCAGTCCCCAAACAACCAGCAGCCTAACCCCTGACATTTCTGTCGTTTTAGACGCGGAGGCCGGACAGTTTACTGGGAGCAGTTAACGGAACGTTTGTCATGTTGACCAAAGAAATGTGTTGAGTTAAGAGCTGACGTTCCTGTAAGTCGACTTAAAACCGCCTGTAGAGCTGCATAGATCTCACCCACCGCCACCCCCAGATGACCCCCCTAACACACACACACACACACACCCCATCCACCACTGTTAATCCCGAGGCGCTAACCTTCTCGGTTGTTTGTGAGATGTGGGCAGTGACCCTCAGGTTATAGATGGGTGTCTGTGCATCTGATCCGCCGGCTCCTAGACATGTTGGCATCCTCTGGTTTTTGTTTTGCCTGCAGTTTCCCTTTAACCAGTGTTGGACCGAGGGACGAGATGCTCTGTGAAATGTTTCAGTTGGCTTCTCTGAGGCTGCTTTTACCAGGAATCTGCCTTACCAGGATCAACCTTCATTATTCCAGTTAAATCCTGAAAACCAGCTCCGATCTGGATCCGGTCCCAAGCTTGACTTGCCAGACAGTTTCTTTTTTCTTAAACCAGAGACTTATTGATGTGTGATTTTGCAGGGCTGGTATGTATAAAACTTCTCAGAAAGGGTCTTAAGAACGCTGCTAAAAGTAGGACTTAAAAATAATTCCCCTACAGTTACGCTGACAATATCAATCTGTGCTATCTAGGATATTATTCATGAAAGTCTTTAATGAGTTAGGCCCCGTTAAGTGTTTGTACATGAACCAAATATATGTTCAATTATTCCTGTTTTTCGGAGACAAAACTCGGCCTAAAAAGGAGGCATTTCCATAAAAGTTTGTTAAGAGTCATTTACATCCTCCACTTGTCTGTTTTGTTTTCATGGCCGATGTTAATTGGTGAACTTCTTCATGTTATACAGGCAGCGTGGGTGTCGGTATAGACCATCAGAAAGTGGATTCATGACATTCTTAATTCGAAAAACAAGAGAGCAAACTTCTGGCTTTATACAAACCAGCCCCATCTTTGACCTCCACTTTTATAATATGGCTCACGTGCATTTCTCACCTGGAGTCTCCGCTTCACGTTCAGATGATTCGGTCCCGGTATTTTTGCTCCGTCATAACCTGAGAGTTTCCCCTCAGATCTTCCGTCTCTGACCACATTAATCTGATCCTGGGTCAGCCGTAAGCCGTCCTCTCAGTCTGCAGCACCTTCCTGGTAGAACATGACATCCTGAGAAGCTTTCTGTTTTCCACAGTGAACCAGACTGAAGCACATTGACCTTTTGTAAGAGAGAAAAGTGAAATTGCCGAGTAAATGTTTTCACAGCCCTTTGTGTCACTGTTGTTTATTCGTCAGAAGCTGGAGGATTTTGAAAAGGTTGTTGAGCAGTGGAGTGGAGGTCAGGAGCCGAGTCCGTCAGACTCGGAAGAATAAAACACATTTATCAAGAAAATAACGTACACTGCACTGTAAGTAGGTTACTAACATTTAGGAGTAATTCTTTTTTTTAAAAATCCTCATATTTTAGAAAGTATAATAAATCTAATAAAATAATTATTATAATTAGAAATTGGGTTTATTTTATTTGTGTGAAAACCATAATATCTCCAGTTGTAGCTAACGTGAAATTAACAACAGTCAAATAAACTGATGTATAAAATGTGGGTGAAATAATGGTTGGTTCAAATGAAAACAAAAATAAAACCAAGCTGCTTATTATATAAGAAATAATAAAGGTAACACGTTACCTTAACCCCCATTTAGCGTTAATATGAGCCTATAAAGACGTAGTAACTGGTTTCTAACAGACTCTGACGCAGCTGTGACCAGATCCCAGTGTGACACTCGTCAGTGGAGGCTGCTGGATGAACAGTCAAGTCAGTTTTATTGCCATAGCGCGGAATCATAACACTTTAAATACAGAGCAGGTCTAGACTGTACTCTTCCTGATATCATTTCCAGAGACCCAGCTCCGCAGGGTGCCCGCCCGGCTCCGAGCCATGTGCAGCCTTTTGGAGCTCACCCAGCTCGGGTGCCTACTGAGACATCGGCTGACCCTGTACCGGAACGTGGGCTTCTCAGCACCGGTCTAACGAGACTTCACCACTTTCTCTGTTGCGTTTCCCACGTCCTCTAACACATACGGCGCCATCGTCTGCATATAGTGCAGATTTGATGCATCCGTCTGAAGGAGTAAAGATGTCATTGGTGATTATGTTGATCAGTACAGGGCTTTACTTAGTTTGAAAAGCAGCCCTCCATTCCCTCCATGCCCACTACTCTCACTGGAGCGTCTACTGTGGATCGTCCCTTTTTGAAGTCCATTCTGAGAATTACTCAGTAACCCTCTCTGTTCCAATACATGCCACAGCCTACAAACTACTGTCTACCCCGCCCATTTGTATACGTCAACACCACAGGCCGGTAGCTACCAGTGTTAGCAGGATCCTTACCTGGATGGTTGAGTTACCGCCCTCTCCGACAACTCGGCACAACCCCCTCCCACCAGATTTCATTAAAGAGCCTCAGCGGCAGCCTCGGTGTTTCCGCTGGCGGCTGCTGGAACATGGTATAACATAACGGGTCTTGGCGTGGGGCTGTGCTGTATATGCAGCGTCCTGCAGGGACATTTTGACTTCCGACATTGTAAAGTCCAAATCTACTGTTGACCAGTTTTATCAGCCCTCACTTTACTTGTTGAACAATCATTTTAAAATATATTTATAGACAGTAAATTAAATCAAAATGCATCTTTATTTCAATTGAGAAGCTGCCTGTTCTCCAAGGTACTGAAATACGTGACTGCAGTTTATTTAATATTTATTTGCCAATAAATGTTCACATTCGGTTACATTCACTTCAATAGTTACATTCACTACGTCGACTCAGTTGTAATGAATTGAATAACCCTGTAAATCTGTAGCATCAGTACAATTCAAATGACTTGCAAACAGCTCGGTTCAGTTGATTAGATCAACCACATCTCTTCAAAATCTCTACATCGATTACATTCATTACTCTAACTTTTTCTATCACAGACGGCGACTTTACTAACACAATATACAAAATGAAAAAAACGGTACAACAAATGAGTCAAATCATTACGATTCATAACAAATTAAAGAGGTTTTTCAGCACTCGGTAATTACCTGACACAACATATACTCATCAGTCGGGTAGAAAGACGGATTCTTCTGCTCTGGTGTGCAGGATCTCGAGACCAGATTCCTCTGCTGAGGTGCAGCTGGGTTTTCTGGGTGTGTGTGAAAGGTGTCATCATCAGAGTCCTGACTGCTGATGTGGACCTGGATCTCATCACGGGTGCGGTCCTCAGCATCATTGTCGTGCATCCTAGCCGGGCAAAGCACATAGTTGTCAGTGGTGTGAATCGGCCTCTGGACGACAAACAGATGTGAATCAGTTCAGCATGGTATATTTTTAGAGTGGACTCCAGCTGCTCCGCTCTTGGGCCTGTCGCCAGAGGGGGACCTCGGGGTGCAACGCTCACCCACGGGGCAACGCAAGCCCGTGCACAACGCACCACTCCACCACCTGAACACATCCACAAATAAACTGCATACGTGCGCTGGTTTAGCGACAAAACCCCACTGAAAAATAATGATCATGATGCAACGGCAGCCTCTCACAAAAATGTAATGAACACAATTCATCAATCTATCCCTGAATTCTCGAATTCTGATTCCAGTGCTGCTGAAATTAAAGGGAAATATTTCCGTTATTTCCCACAATCATTTTTAGCCATATGAACGCGAGGGAAAACTAATTCCCGTCCAGGAGGTTTTGTCTGGCTGCAGGTCGCCTCTGCTCACACGCACCAGTAGTGGCTCTCTCGTTCCTCCTTGGAATAATCGTTCGCATCTGATATGAAAATGGGCCAAACATGAACAGGCCATCTGGTGTTTCACCTCGTCATTTCCTGCCCCCACTCCTCCATTTCTTTCAGTTCTTTTTTCGACAGTTGGTGGATGAGTGCCACACCGATGCAGTCTCCCATGACGTTGATGACAGTGTTGCAGCGGTCTCTGAAAGGCACAAATGACATCAAGCTATGAGGACAGAGGATACATGCGGCTTTACACTGCTTCGTCGTCTTCTAAATGAGCCGGACCCTGGTTGCACCAGTTCTTCATGTCTTCAGATTAATAACGTAAACACAAAGCCCCAGAAGGGTCAACGTGATTTTTAATTTTGCATTCCCTCAAATAAGTTTTGTATTTCCATCCATCCATCCGTTTTCTGCTGCTTATCTGAAGTCGGGTCACGTTGGCAGCAGGTTCAGGCATCCCGGACGTCCCTCTCCACAGCAACTTTTCCAACTTCTCCCGGGGGATCCTGAGGCGTTCCCAGGCCGGATGAGATACATAATCTCTCCAGCGTGTTCTGGGGCTACCCCGGGATCTCCTACCAGTTGGAAGACCCCAAACGGAAGGTGCCCAGGACGCATCCTAATCCACCTCAACTGGCTCTGCTCCGAGCTCCCTGTGGACGTCAGAGCTCCCTTACCCTAATTCCACGTCCCTAGAGCTAGTCTGCGACGCCCGGGCCCCCGGCCCAGCCTGCCGCCCGGCTCACGACGCACCCCTACCCAATGCCTACCCCCACGGGGTTCACCACCGCACAGTACAGTTTGCGTTCCCTCACAATAACTTCTGTGGTACTTCGCTTTGAGTTTTGCATTCCCCTTCCATTTTGGAGGATGTAATGCAAAAGAATTTCAGAAAAATTCCCACCATGACCCTTCGGTGGCTCTGTATCTAAACGTTTGTATCTTAAGTGGAGATTGAAAACAGGTTCCACGTAACGTCTTGAACTTACAGGAGCCATTCTACAACCACCAGGATGGAGGCTTCCTTCGCAGGTAGACCGACTGCCGTCAAAACAAAGAGAGTGGTCACTGCTCCTGTAGCCGGGATCCCGGCCGCTCCGATGCTGGACACTGCTGAAGTCACACTGCAGGTCAAACACAGAGACTCTTGGGAGGGTTTCTGAAGACACTGACATTAAACTGTACCCTGCGCTTTTAAATGTCCCACATCATTTACAACAGGAAGTGCGACTTACGAGAGGGTAATTAACTGGCTCAAGTCCAGGCTGATGTGGTTGAGCTGGGCAATGAAAACCGCTGCGACCACTTCGTAAAGGGCTGTTCCGTCCATGTTGATGTTGGTCCCGATGGGCAGCATGAATCGAGTGATCCTCTTGTCGATGTTGAGTCTGTCCTCACAGCATTGGAAAGTGATCGGCAGTGTGGCAGAGCTTGGAGACGCAGCGCATCCTCTGTTAGTGCACTATCCATAAATGTGAAGCCCCTTAAAATATGACCCGGCTCGTGCAGCTCTGATGGTGAACGTACACAAGAAGTTACCTGGACGAGATGAGCAGTGCCGTCAGTAAGGCAGGAGAGGCCCCCTTGATGACAGCGGAGGGGTTGTGTCTCACGCACAGGAAATAGATAAGAGGTAAAACTATTGCTCCGTGGATTACAAGCCTGAAACAGGAATACACAGTTACATCAACAGCAAGAGTTAGCATTCACAACGCTGCTGCTACAGCAGCTGACAACACCCCCCTAAAAAAAAGGGAAAGGGGAATCCATCAGCAGTAAAAGGCACCACGGCTCAGTTGGTTTTGCCGCCACAGCCTTTACATGGTCTGGCAGGACCGGTGGCTGACGGTGGCTGACGTTAGCTATGTTAGCAAACTTTAGCTGGATATTAGATCTAAGACAGCAAAATGACAGTGATAGTGCAGCATCTACGTACAGGCTGCCTACATTAGCCCAAGTGCATTCCTCCTTTTTTAGCATGACTTATTTTCTGATCATAAATAGGCCTTTTATTGCCGTTGCTCCGCTTAAACGGGGAGGAAAATATTTAAAACAGTTGCTGAGTCCCTGCACTAAAAGATAGTGGCCATAACCTCTGGCATCAGGTGCACATGTTTGTCCCCATATGTCTTGGGAGACAAATGAATCAAAATGACATGATCAAAAAACAAAAAGTGTATCACATGTTGCTGAGAAAGGCAGAAACCCAAGCGCCATTCTGGCAGAAGTGCTGAAACAGTAAAGGGAAACCTACCCGAGAGCAACCACTAGCATAAACTTTCCAAGTTTGAAGGTAGTTTCCCAGTCGTGAACCTCAATGACGTGGCTTGTAATCATGAAAAGCACTCCGAAAGGCAAGTAGCTGGAGAGGAAAGGATGTGATGAACAAAATAAAAGCAGCACTGAACCCGTTCAGCCACTGGAGAGCAGCAGCCTAACATGAAAACTTATCAGACTCTTGTCTGTTGCATGTCCAAATCTCATTTCAGGAAACGGAAGAAATCTAATGCGATTCCGAGGACACGCTGTTGGACACCGGAACCAAAAAGGATCCAAAACCCCTCTGGTACGGAGGCGACATTTACCGGGGGAGGGAGAGTTAAAGACACTGATACGTTTGTTAGAAGACACACTACGCCGTGAGCAGAAAAGACCCTATGTCAGTGTTTGTGAGCAAAAACACACGTTACACTACAGGATGTGCTGTTTTTCTACATTTTCCAAACATGGAGAGTGTCAGACATTTTGGAGGATGTTGTTTCACTTTACCCCAGTATCAAGGTGACCACCCATTTTGTGGCCTCGTTCAGGACGGTAAGGACCTCCACCAGGGCCTTCCCTTTTTCTCCCATCCTGTTGAGGGTCACGCCAAAAATAAAAGAGCAGACGATGAGGCCCAGCGTGTTGGCTCCGTCGACGTAGTGGCCCACCAGCTGCACCTCTGTCACGTTCTGTCACAGGACCGAAGACTCATTAACGACAAAGGTCTGAGAGCAACTTCGTGTATCCAGGATCATCACTGCAAATGGAAACTTCAAAAAGATAATCCTCCTAGTTACCATTTCCAGGCTGGAGTTCTCATCTGCTTTGATTTCAAACTCCACCCTCTCAGTCTTGTACTACGATGAAAACAGAAAAAGAAATCATTGGTCACATCGTGACCGAGGAAGTGTGCAGGTCATACAGCAGGATGCCTTAATGGGGAACATACCTGTTGGAAACAAGCCTGAATCAGGTTTTGTGGGACCATGTTCCTATAAACAATAAAGTCACACTATTAGAAGCCTGTTAGAAATGCAACCTAATCAAGGACAGGATGTGACGTTGTCTGGACCTGACATCAACAACTGTTTCTGCTTAAGAAGTGATTTTAGATTCTCTAGCTGGTTGAGCTGACTGACCTCAAAACCTTTCTGAACTGGAAAAACAGACAACATGTCAGAATATTCCCTTTTCTTCTCACCGGAGTAGATCCAACAAGGCATCGACAGTGGAGAAGGACTCCTCGTCT
The DNA here is from genome assembly GCF_016859285.1 of Xiphias gladius. Taxonomy (NCBI): domain Eukaryota; kingdom Metazoa; phylum Chordata; class Actinopteri; order Istiophoriformes; family Xiphiidae; genus Xiphias; species Xiphias gladius. The sequence goes on along the minus strand of NC_053415.1, from coordinate 27,544,071 downwards.
TCCGTCTCGCCCTTTTCAGCAGCGTAGGCGACCCCCGGCTTGATAGTCAGGACCAGTATCAGACCTACACAACACAACGTGAGCGTGCGCTACATCTGCTCCGTACGCGAACACAACGCGACAGCGCTGCTGGATTAAGAGGTCATACAGGACTGACCAGGAAGTGCTACGTTACGACGTTACACACGTCTCTACGTGGGATAAACACTGTGAAACGAAACCGATGCCGAACTGCAAACCATCGACGGAGAAACACGTGATCTTCGGCATCATATCTTCGTAACGTTTGCAGATCTCTATTGTCGCTCGGCATCGCTGGGGAGCGGGAACAAGCTCCCGTAAAATTACAGCTTTCAGCAGTGGCGCGGCTCAGCCGGACTCATTCGCTGTCCTGCTGCTGACGACATGAACAATGGACGACGGATGACATGATTTCCTGTCAACCAGTGAGCATAAAATCCCGTTGTGCAAGAAGGGATTCGGTGCTGTTTAAGACTTTTCGGGACCTGCAGATTCCCTGCTCTTACCTGTAATCACAGACAGGAGGGTGGTAGAGACAAAGAACACTGCTGCGCGCACAGCGATTCTTCTGGAGGTTTCAACGCTCAGACCAGAAACACCTGTGAGACACAGACAAAAAGAGCGGAGGCTGTGGTCTGCAGACGACAGGGTGGAGGGTCAGCAAAGTCCCGTACGAGCGCGACATCAGTGGAACGTGAGGGAAGGTTGCAGTTGCAGCTCAGAGTTCCACGTACGTCTGTGAGGGTCGTTTTGAGACATACTGCGTCACAGCTTAAATATCTACTCGCTACCTGTCTAAAGTTTAAAACCTGGCTTTGTTAAATAAACAGGCCATTTCAAATTAGGCATCGTTTCGATGAAACCCTACTTCAAACTGTGGACTGGCTGACCGGCGTCGCACACATTTTTATACCTGTAGCCTGGAAACCAATCGGTAACCGCCGCCTGGGCTACACACACTAAACAGCCCTGCAGTACTTCTACCGGGCCGAGCTTTGCGTCTTCACGAGCCTCGCGTCGGCCACGGACGGGGTTTAATGAGGGTCACACGTCGCACACGTCGTGGTGCAGTGCCGGTCCGGCTCCGCCATGTTGTCCGGCACATAAAAGCAGGCGGCGTGCGACGGCCACAGCCGACAGAGAGCTCTGTTATCCGGCCGCTGATCCACGGCATTTTACCACAGACGGCTTCTCTTCATGGAGTCTTCTGTCCCTGATCTGACCATGATTTAAGAGGCAGAAGCACTTCCGCTCTGATCGGCAGACCTTAAGGCCAGACCATGTAGCTTTTGAAAGAGACAACAAATCTTTCCTCTTAATAAGTCATCGAACTCACCCTGGTCAGTTCGGTACGTTAAGGGGGTTTGCTGCTACAGTCCGACTTGGTCCGGTACGACCGGTGGCTTTTGGTGGCGAATGTCAGCAAACCTTAGCTAGATGCTGCTGTGCGCTACCGTTACGCCGCATTTTAGCCTTTACCATTGTCCTGTTATCGCGACTTGTGATCGCAGTGACTGGTCTTCAGCAAAAGTTACATAGAAAAAGACCCAATTTAAGATTAATGAGCTTAAACTTGCCAAACCACCAGTGGGAAATACACCTGCCGCCTACCTGTTATCACACTCGTCACTATGAGCGGAACTGTAACCACCTGGAGCATCCGCAGGAGTATTTCTCCGGGAAAAGCAATGTTGACTTGGTTCAGCTCCGACACCGGGACGTAGATCTTGAGAGTCAGGCCCAGGACGATGCCTGCGAGGCAATAACAAAGACGTTGTAGAAATTAAAAGCCGCTCTGACTGGGGACGTAACAGGGTTAAAACAGACTTTTACACAAAGCTAGGTTTCATGAGCCAACCGTGAACCATGTGGCTGAAATTCACCGAGCACATGTAATTCCCAAGCGAAGCCACACCGACCTCTAAAACCTACTGTCAGAACTCTGGAACATTTAGGCGTTTGTCAGGCAGAGGCCACATAATAATAATAACACTAATTCATGGCTTGGTATGTTTGTTAGCATGTTTGCCGCTATATGATTCAGACCACTTCGGCCTTGAACTGCGTTTCCTCCCATCACATTCAGACCGCTGGGCATTAATAGCCAGATGTGGCGGTGTGTGTCAGCCCCGGTGCTGTGACGGAGGCCACCGCTGGGTGGCGCCAAAACGAAACCCAGGACATTTTCAAAATAAAATGCCCACGACGCTCCCGCCCTACCTGCGTGAAAAGTGTCACGCGTCTTACCCGCACGGTCCGAGGGGAAACGCAGCTACCGAGGCCCTGAATCGCGTCGTGAACCGGACCAGCCGTTATTGATTCGGCCGAGGGACGCGTATGTGTCCAGTTAAACCCGCATCTCGATGCCTTATTCCGGCCTGTTGCCGTCAAAGTTAACGAACAGGGCAGAGCGGGAGACTGCGGCCGGAAGTGAATCTGTGGTGTAATTAAAAAAGCAATAATTAGACAAGATAACGCGACATTACTATGCAGTTAGACCCCGGAAATACACATTTGGTTTAACTTCAGCGGTTCCTCAAAACGTCCTAAAGTAGGAAAAACGCCCGCTGTGAGTGATTTCAGTGGTTTCGTCAATCAGGTATGTTTCAGTGTCGTTTGACTTCTAGTCACTTTTATCATTTGGCCAATTGAGTCTTCGCATCGACGGACCGGGTCCGATGCCGCGGAGCGTTAGCGCCTCGGGCTAAACCGACCCGTAGCTTCACCGCTCACCCAGGGCGACAGCCGCCAGACTCAGGGTCTGAAAACTGTTCCTCAGGAAGTAGCTCCAGCAGTTCCTCGGGCGGCAGCAGCGGGTCCTGGAGCCGGAGGCGCCGTCCTCCTCAGCGGCGTTGTCCTCCATTGTACCTGAAACCTGAGCAAACCGACGCTAGCTGGCTGAGGCTGACTAGCTACTTGTCAACACACTTCGCTTCTGTGATAACAGACCTCTGGACGACATTTCTTAGTCAGCCAGCCGGATAATCTTCACGAAGTACTCACCGAGTAAAGATTCAGAGGCTCGGGAGAATCAGTTGTCGCCGTTTGGCTCTTTTCAAGTGTTTTGGTTCAAAATCGATTTTTAACGACAGAACTTTATGGCAAATATGACGAGAATCACGTGACCTGCGAAGGTAAGAGGGCCTCCGACCTTCTGTCTGTCATCTGTCTGTCTGTCTGTCTATCATCTGTCTGTCTGTCTGTCTGTGTATCATCTATCTGTCTGTCTGTCTGTCTGTCTATCATCTGTCTGTCTGTCCGTCTGTCTGTCTGTCTATCATCTGTCTGTCTGTCTGTCTGTCTATCATCTGTCTGTCTGTCTATCATCTGTCTGTCTGTCTGTCTGTCTGTCTGTCTATCATCTGTCTGTCTGTCTGTCTATCATCTGTCTGTCTGTCTATCATCTGTCTGTCTATCATCTGTCTGTCTGTCTGTCCATCTGTCTGTCTATCATCTGTCTGTCTGTCTGTCTGTCTGTCTGTCTGTCTATCATCTGTCTGTCCATCTGTCCATCTGTCTGTCTGTCCATCTGTCTGTCCATCTGTCTGTCTATCATCTGTCTGTCTGTCCATCTGTCTGTCTGTCTGTCTGTCTGTCTATCATCTGTCTGTCTGTCTGTCTGTCTATCATCTGTCAGATAGATAGACAGATGATAGACTGTCTGTCTGTCTGTCTATCATCTGTCTGTCTATCATCTGTCTGTCCATCTGTCTGTCTGTCTGTCTGTCTGTCCATCTGTCTGTCTATCATCTGTCTGTCTGTCTGTCTATCATCTGTCTGTCTGTCTGTCTGTCTGTCTGTCTGTCTCTCTGTCTATCTATTTGTCTGTCTGTCTATCATCTGTCTGTCTCTCTGTCTATCATCTGTCTGTGTTTGTCTTCCTTTCTGTCTGTCTCTCCATCTATCATCTGTCTGTCTATCATCTGTCTGTCTGTCTTTCTATCATCTGTCTGTCTGTCTATCATCTGTCTGTCTGTCTTCCTGTCCGTCTGTCTTCCTCTCTGTCTGTCTCTCTATCATCTGTCTTTCTTCCTGTCCATCTCTCTGTCATCTGTCTCTCTCTCTGTCTATCATCTGTCTGTCTTCCTCTCTGTCTGTCTCTGTCTCTGTCCTGTCATCTACAGATGATAGAGATAGACAGACAGATGACAGACAGACAACAGACAGACACCTATCATCTGTCTTTCTTCCTCTCCATCTCTCTGTCATCTGTCTCTCTCTCTGTCTATCATCTGTCTGTCTCTCTATCATCTGTGTCTTCCTGTCTCTCTGTCTCTCTGTCTGTCTGTCTGTCTGTCTCTCTGTCTTTTTTCTGTCTCTCTATCATCTGTGTCTTCCTGTCTCTCTGTCTTCCTCTCTGTCTGTCTCTCTATCATCTGTCCGTACAGTGTACATGACACTCTGGATCTCACTGGTCCAGGGGAGTCAGGGACCAGGCCCAGTCAAGACGCCTGATCCTTCCTTTACACCACGACCCGTCCCGTTCTCAATATTAAGGCCCCGAATATTACAGGTAGGCCTGTGTATTATAGTTTGTGCCTCTATAGTTCCTTCATACACATGTTGCCCTTCACTGTTCTGCAACTAGTTCGGTTTAGGGAGCAAACAAGTGATGTACAAGAGTAGGAACGAAGTAAAGGTGGTGCAGTAGAAACCCAGGTAACCCACCGACTGTTGTGACTTTCTGGTAGAAGTAAAATGATCTGTTCAGATATATATTGGCGAAGCGAAAAGTAACAATACAAAGAATAAAATCTTCACAATTGGAAGAAAAATGGTCTCCAAATATAATTACATCAGGCACTTGATTCCTGAGCGGATTTCTGTTTTTCAAACCAGAGGTTTAGCGAGTATATATATTATATGTACCGGTGTAAATGGCCAAATGTTGTCATTTTCAAATGTTGTGACTGAGAACAAAGAGAGAACTCGTGGCATGTTGTCATGATGTGTCACCCCCTGTTTCTATCACAGTATTCAAAGAGTGAGAGGAGAGGAAATTACTGTGTATTTCTCTGTTAACTGTGAGTATTCGCAAAAGCATCAATCCAAACGTGATTTTTTTTTTTTTTTTTTTTTTAAATAATCCACCGGAGTTGGGCAAAGACCCGCAACCAGCCTCTCTCTGATTGGCCTACCCTGATATTCTTCCCCTAACCCTAACCAATCATCAGTCTCCATCCCTAAACCTGACCACCCCCCCAAGCGACGAAAGTCAACGATTACCGGCCAATCGGAGGCAGGGTAGGGCGGGTCTTCGCTCACCTAAGGTGGGGGATTGGGGGCTGGGGGCTGTTTCCGGTGTAGGCATGAAACCTCGGAACTACGCTACCCATGACGCACTGCTTCGAAAGGTTCAAATCATAATTGTAACGGCTAACGAAGCCGACGTGTGTTTAACAGTCGTGATAACGCTTCAACAGATCTGGATATGACGCTTTTTTAATGTTTGCTGGTTTTGGAAGACTGTTATGTAGCCACCGAACCGGTCAGTGTGGATTTCGTCGGGCGGACTTCTTCGTTTTTGCGATGACTTGGCCGGTTTCTGTCAAGTTAGCGCTGCTAGGCTAAGCTAACTCGTTGCTAACTCGTGTAATGACTGTCAGGCTGTAGTTTCTTCTTTAAAGATGAATTAACTCCACGTAGTTTATCACGGGGATGCTTCATTTGCTGTATTGACCGACAGTATAGAGCTTTATAACAGTGCCGATCTCCAAAAAGCTGAACAAGCCCAGGTGAGGAGACCATGACCCTGGCTCCGAAGGAACTGTCCAACCTGCTGAGCATCATCTCGGAGGAGGCTTGCACTAACACCTTCGAGAGCCTCTCCACCCACTTCCACCATTACTTCGGGAAAGCGGAGCACTTCAGGGTGGGCTCGGTGCTGGTCATGCTCCTCCAGCAGCCGGACCTGCTGCCCAGCTCCCCGCAGCGGCTCACCGCCCTCTACCTGCTCTGGGAGATGTACCGCACCGAGCCGCTGGCCGCCAACCCGTTCGCCGCCGTGTTCGCCCACCTGCTGAACCCCGCACCTGCCGGGGAGGAGCAGGAGAAGGTGCTGTCCGGTACGTCTGTGTGTGTGTGTGTGTTTCCTTCAGGAGGACTCGAGATGTTGTCCAGCAGTTCTAACATACTGTGTTATCAGTCTCATACACTAACCCCATTTCAACACTACACAGTCATACTGTAGTACTGTACTGTTACCACTTCATCATTATATTATTATAGGTCATTGTATTCGACCTCTCTCAGTGGGGACTACACTAGGCCAGCGCTTTATTAGGAACACCACACTAATACTGGCTAGTTCCTCCCTTTGATCTCGAACAACCTCAGATCTTCGTGGCCTGGATTCCACCAGATGTTGGGAACTTGCCTCTGAGATTCTTGTTCACGTTGACATGACTGCATCACATCAATTCTGCAGATTTGTCAGTCTCCTGTTCTACCACATCCCAGAAGTGCTCTACTGGATCCAGATCTGATGACTAGGGAGGCCACTGAAGTTCACTGAACTCACTGTCATGTTCATGAAAACAGTTTGAGACGACTTTTGCTTTGTGACCTGGAGCATTATCCTGTTGGAAGTAGCCGTTAGAAGATGGTGAACTGTGGCTGTAAAGGGAAGCACATGGTCAGCAGCAATAACAAGACCAGGCTCCGTTTTCCAGTCTTCAGCAGTCCAGTGTTGGTGAGCCTTTGCCCACCGCAGCCTCAGGTTTCTGTTCTAGACTGACAGGACTGGAACCTGACGTGGTCTACCGCTGTTGTAGTCCATCCACCAAAGGGTTGGACATGTTGTTTATTCTGAGAAGCTTCTCTGCTCACCGCAGCTGTAAATGGTGGTTATCTGAGTTACCGTAGCCTCTGTCAGCTCCAGCCAGTCTGGACGTTCTCCTCTGACCTCTCTCATCAACATGAACTGATGCTCGCTGGATGTTTTTAGTTTTTGGCTCCACTCTGAGTAAAAACTCTAGAGACTGTTGTGTGTGAAAATCCCAGGAGATCATCAGTTTCAGAATCACTCAAACCGGCTCGTCTGGCTCCAACAATCACGCCACAGTCAAAGTCACTGAGGTCACATTTTTTTCCTCCATTCTCATGTTTGATGTGACCATAAACTGAAGCTTCTGACCTGGATCTGCAGGATTTTATGCACTACTGCCACACGATTGGCTGATTGGGCAGGGGTACAGATGTTCCTAATAAAGTGCTCAGGGAGTGTACGTCCATCGAGTCAAGAAATGAGTGAGAGCGTCTCCATCCTACAATTAAGTCCATGTTCCAAGGAGAGACAACAGTCTTCAGGTTTCCATTCTACCAAAAAAAGTCAGCCACAGATTAGCACTCCTTCAAGAAGAGAGGAGGAAAAACTTTTTTTGTGTGAAAATGTCGTGCATCCACACTACTGTTTCCAGGTTGTTTCTGTAGAGACCTCTGCCCGCAGAGAAACACCCGAACAACATAAAAACAGCTAAATCTCTTCTTCGTCCTCTTTTCATTTTGCAAACAACAAAACTGAGCATCACAGCTCACATCTGGTGAAGAGTGGGACAGAGAGCCAGCTGACCAAATCGTTATTTTGTGGTCACGACGTCCACTGACAACATCAACATAAATACAGGTTAATGACAGCAGCTCTGCGTTATGCTATATCAGCATTTAAAATGAATTAGAGGCAACAGAAAGACGTCGTAGTAACTTTGCTGCCACACAGTCGACTGACTGTAGGCTACAGATGCAGCCAGTTACTCTGCCAAATGACAACCTGTTACACCTCTATTCAGTCTCCTCCTGCTCTCTCTGGTCACCACAGCAGAATTCACCATTTAATTGTTTTCTTTTTTCTGTTTGTGTCGTCAAAAGTCTGAACCAGTATGAAATAGTGACTTAATCACAGCTCATGAATTCCACATATGAACCATTTCCAAGTTGCTGTGGGGCCGTGCTGTCTGGCAAAGTCAACATAAATCCTGGTTGAGGACAACAGCTGTGTTTTCCAATATACGGACATTTTAAATGAGTGGTGACAGAAGAAATTAGAGGCTGTCTTCTTAACTTTACTGTCACACAGCCCCCGACCCTCAGTAAGCAGCCTTCGTCGTCATTCTGTAAACGATGGCGTTGACCCATACACACTGAAACACAGAGCTGGAGTTTGAAGATGTTTTCGCTCTGGGGGGAGAAAGATGCTGTGTGTGCCACAGATTGATTCAGCATTTGCCCCAATTCTCGATCAAATACACAACAAAAACTGCCACTCTCATTGCAGAATTTTAGAAGTCAGAAAAGGTGCAAGCTGCCTGTGCAACACAGATTCTCGACCTCCGAGAGACAAATGCTGAACAGCTCTTGCAGCGTACCCTGCTTTTTGTCTGTCAACACTCCACCTACACATCTGTTTTCTGTCATATGATCTTTCCAGGCTTCCTTCCTCCCATCACCCAGCCTGAGAAATTCTTCCTGTCCCAGCTGATGTTGGCGCCGCCCAGGGACCTCTTCAAGAAGACGCCCAGACAGGTGTCCTGCATGGACGTCGGCAACATGCCCCAGTCTATAGACATCAGCGGGCTGCAGCTTGCCTTAGCAGGTGAATAAACACCAACACAGACATGTATCTACTGAGTTCTACTGTTTTAAAGCCACAACGCTCATCTTCGAAGGCAACAACGTCAGGTGTAGCTGAACACAGGGTTGTTACATAACTCGAACCAGTGTCACGGTTCCAGGTTTTAATTTGTCTTTTGTGTCATTTTTTTGTATGTTGGCAGACCCCAATGAAAATAAGCCTCTTAGACTTTATCGTGTCTTAATCTTTGATGGTTGTTTTAGTGAATGATGCTCAAACACTTTGTGCTTTCCGTCACTTTTCAAAAAACAGATCCTAATCTGAAGCGCTTCTTTGTGTTTCTCCTGCTGCTGCTTCTTTTTCTTTTTTTTTTTTTGTTTAATTGAACCTTTTTTTGTGTTTGTGTGTCTTTGTCGTCCAGAGCGTCAATCAGAGCTGCCCACTCAGAGCAAGGCCAGTTTCCCCAGCATCCTGAACGACCCAGATCCAGATTCATCCAACTCAGGATTCGACAGCTCAGTGGCCAATCAGATCATCGAGTCTCTGGTCACAGGGCCCCGCCCTCCACTGGAGAGTAAGTGTTGTTGATGCTGAAGTTGCTTTACATTAGGTTACACGACCTTTCCACCGCAGGAACTTACCCACGAGACCAGGAACCTTTTTAGGACCTCTGGATGGAGAGAAACCAGGAACTAAATTTAGCTGATGTACAACAGTTCGAGGAGGCAAAAAGGCCTGTACTCTGAGGATACAACTTTTTCTATTTGTTTGGGAACCATAGGGATGGAGTATCGGGTGTGACTCCTATATACAGTTGGGTGAGGGTCTGAAACAATCCTTTCTCTATAGTATATGACAGAGAAAAGCAGCAAAACCTCTCATTTGAGGAATTGAAGCCAGAAATTGCTTGGGACCTTTGCTTGAAAAATAACTGAAACAATTCATCACCAAACGGAACCTGCTCTGGATCTCAGTCCTCCTCTTCCCTCTGTGTCAGTTCCTAAATCATGATTGTTTTTAGCTGTGCAGCGTTTTTCATAATCTAAAAGAGGTAAATGTCTTAACATCCATCCGATCGGCGTAATATTATAATACTGTAGATCACTTTTCTGTCGTGGGGTCCAATGATTATAATTCATTGCTGTTCACATCCTGACACATGGTGCTGACTCTCTGAATATGAGGACACCTTTTATAGCTGGTGCAGCTGTTGCCATGGTTACCAAACTGACCTGTAGACTAGAAAAAGTACACGTATCTAACATGTCCAAATCTCTCCGCCCCACAGGTCACTTCCGCCCCGAGTTTATCCGGCCGCCGCCTCCCCTCCACGTGTGCGAGGACGAGCTGGCGTGGCTGAACCCCACCGAGCCGGATCACAGCGTCCAGTGGGACCGCTCCATGTGTGTGAAGAACAGCACCGGCGTGGAGATCAAGCGCATCATGTCCAAGGCCTTCAAGAGCCCGCTGTCCGCCCAGCAGCAGTCACAGGTGAGTTAACGTCACACTGGGTCGTGTCACGAGAGGTTTTCCTTAAGTTCAGTCCGGGCACTAAAGCTTTTCTCTTCAGTCTAAAGCAACGATCCTGCCATTAATATTTATGTATTAAAATACATAACCAGAGTACTTTATTTGCAGGTCTTGAAAGGTCCTAAAAAGCAATTTCAGATTCATGGGGAGTAAAACAAAGGGCTCACAGGTCTGAAAAGTTTTTAGTTTCATTTACTCATTTACTCTTGTTTGCTGTCGGCAGTAGTGTCAGTTATAAAGTGTTTCTGTGGGAGACGCTCTCCTGCTCTAAACTCTCCGTGGGTTCGTCGTGACCGGGGACTGAGCTGCAGGAGGATGTTCAGTCCTGAGTTTCAGTCAAACACTGTCGCTGCTGCTGCTGCTGCAGGAGCCGGAACAGAGTCAGCTCACAGTGGACAAGTCGAGATTTTAGCAAAAACTTAAAATGAATCGTTCCATCCAGCGTCTGCTGCTTATTTGGGTCCATGTTCATTCATTTAATTAACTAAATCATTAGCAAATATCGTTATCTGCTGCCGGGAAGTGCGGGAAAATGTGATTTCATTATAAATAAGTATAGGCCATATTTTCCCTACTGGACAAGTCAAGATTTTAGCAAAGGCTTTAATTATTATTTTTTTTTTAATAGCTTAATCATCTCATCAGTTTTCTGCTGCTCATCTGGGTCCAGGTCTTGTTAATTGATTAACTGTAGTTCTATTAACTGGGGAGTACTGAGAAAGTCTCAGAGAGTTGATGTGCTTTTAAACCGTATTGTCTGACCTGAACTTCTGTCATTCTTTGGCCCAGGTATGAAACAGGTATTAAATTTAATTTGGGGAAACCTACAGAGACGCTGGTAGTTGCGTCAGAATTTTACGAAATGTCTTTACGAGCTTTATCGAACCCTTCTCTGTAAACACTCATGGCGTCACCCACGGCTCGACGCGTAGTGGTGGAGAGCTGGTTCCTGCTGCAGCGGCGGTTTGAGAAGTTTTCAGGGCCACATTACCGTCTACAGGCAGTGGATTCTGGGTAGTCCTCTGTGGGATGGTGGCTTGTAGTTTACAGAAACAGTGTAGTCACATGTGATGAGAAGTAGGTGGAGTGGGCCATTTCAAAAGACTGGAGTCTTTCGGCTTTCAGTCGCACTCTTGCCCTTTGGCAGGTGAAATAGGTACTAAATAGACTTGTATGTAGTACTGAAAAGTTTTAAAAAGGTAATAGGTTCAACTTGATGAACCTGCAGAAACCTTGATTATTAATCCCAAAGGAAAATTGTAGCATTAAAGCAGCTATTTCATATTATGGATCTCTGTGGCACAGAGCAATACACGCAAGGCTCGTTAGCTGGAGACATTCATTGCTTGTTTGAATATTTTCAAGAAGAAAAATGTAGAATCTCGTTAGATTCACCCTTTGAACTTCTCTGTTAATGGCAGGTGGTGGGAAAGAGCATAAAGGCTGACGCTGGAATTTTTATTCTCCCTAGTTTTCCTTGGTGCAGGACAGAGAGGGAACATTTCAGACGGAGCCCCGATGTCTCCTGCTTCTTCATAACCCACCGTTTCCTCTCTCTCTGCAGCTGCTGGCCGAGCTGGAGAAGGACCCGAAGCTGGTGTATCACATCGGCCTGTCCCCGGCGAAGCTCCCCGACCTGGTGGAGAACAACCCGCTGGTGGCCATCGAGATGCTGCTGAAGCTGATGCAGAGCAGCCAGATCACCGAGTATTTCTCCGTGCTGGTGAACATGGACATGTCGCTGCACTCCATGGAGGTCGTCAACAGGTGAGGCTGCTGCTCTCTGTCATGGGCTGTTACTGTATCGGTCGTTGTGACCTACTGGGTTGCCTTGAGATTGAAAGCGAAGCAGACTTTTGTGTTGCAGTCTGTGTTTATTATTAGACCAAACAGTGAATGGACATGATGGAGCGACTTCCGTTAGATGTTAAAAGCCTCAGGTTTGTCTGTGAGCTGCTGTTTTTTGTAGATTTCCTCTGGGTCTTTGCTCATGGACGAAGTGAAGTCATGTAGTTCGGCACAGGGTTTCATCCATTCCTCATCATCTGCACCTGTTCATTTTGGTTTTTATTTATTTTGACTTTTTTATGTCTGTGTGTGTTGGTCAAACAGAAAACAGCTCATTTCTGTCATTACTTTAGGCACCAGGAACTTTTGACAGACATCATCTGTTATTTGTGACTTTTTTTTGATAGATTAGTTGATAATCAATATAATAATATTTTCAGCCCGATTATTGAGGTTGAGGTAATAGTAGTAATTTTCATATCAGCAGGTTTATTTTCCTTCGTCATGAACCACAGGTGAAGAATTACTTGAATACAGGAAATTTCAGTCTCTACCATAATTGTCTTTTCTGTTTTCAGCTTTGTTTGTAGCATTGACAGAGGTTGTAGGAGTTGTAGAGCATGTTGTCGCCACTAGTTGGCAGGACAAGCATGATTGATTGGGTGCAGTGACTCTTAGAGATCCCCTCCACGCGGTTTAGGACATAAAATACTCTGCTTCCACAAGAAAATAAAAACATGACCTTGTTTAAAAGTCTTAAAATCACATCTCCTCCTTCTCCCTCAGTGAAAAACCCAGAATCTATGAATATTTCAACTATTTCAAAAGTTTAACAGCAGAACACAAGAAATCTCCTACTTCACTGAAAAATCCATTCTGAGCTGGAGGCTTCACGTTTCCACTAGGGCTGCACCTCCAGGACTATTTTCATTATCTATTGATCTGCTGATTATTTTTCTTGATTAAGTGATCAGACATTTGTCTCTAAACCATTAGAAAACCCTGAAAATTGTCCAACACAAATTCCCACAGCTAAAGGTGATGTCCTCAGATGTGTTGTTTTATCCGGCCACCAGTTCAAAACCCGAGGGGAGTCAGTTTACAGCCATGAAAATGAGAGAACGAGAATATATTCACATTTGAGAAGCTGGAACCACAGAACGTTGGCATTTTTAATTTAAAAAATGACTCCAAAGGAATAAAGTGAGCTCAGAAGATGATCAGTACACAACACAGTCACACATACCAACACATTTCCTCCTACATCCAGTCTAGACACAGTGAAGCTCACACATCCCAGTGAGGTGACAGTAAACACAACTCTCCAAAGCTGATGGCTTGTTTCTAATCAGATCCTCTCTTGTGCTTTTTAGGTTGACCACAGCTGTGGACTTGCCTCCAGAGTTCATCCACCTCTACATCTCCAACTGCATCTCCACCTGTGAGCAAATCAAAGACAAGTACATGCAGGTACAGTGCAACACTTTAATAATAAGTCTGGCAAAGGCTGAACGTGCAGGCGTCTTATTAGATCCTCCTTCCTTTAACAAAAAGGGAAAATGTTGAAGAAAACAAGAAGTGAATGCATCCGTTTAGAAAAACCAGAATGTCAGCCAAAAATCGGCTGCTGTCTCCAGGAGCCCTGCTGAACTGCAGGAGCCGTTTTATGTATCAGGGCTTTCATTTTGGCAACACACATTCCTGTACACTCACTATACTTAATGAATGAGAAGAACTATTTCATTCAAGATATATTTCACACCAAAGCTAATGATTAAGGCAGAATTACAGCCAAACAACTGCTTAGGCTTCAACGATCAGTCTGACAGAAGAGGGAAGTGTGGAGTAGAGGCCCAGCTGCCAGCGTATCAGGAACACTCGGCTAAAACTAGAGCAGTCGAATCCAACAGTCCTGCAGTAAATCCTCCTTCATGCCGGTTGTAATGTCCAGTTGTGTAGGAACCTTCCGACGGGTGTCGATTCAGCCCTAGTTTGTGCCGCTGTTGAGCCGGACTGGGTTACACGGAGACTTTTATCTTTTCTTCCAGAACCGTCTGGTCCGTCTGGTCTGCGTCTTCCTCCAGTCGCTGATCCGGAACAAGATCATTAACGTCCAGGACCTCTTCATCGAGGTCCAGGCCTTCTGCATCGAGTTCAGCCGCATCCGCGAAGCCGCCGGCCTCTTCCGCCTCCTCAAGACCCTGGACACCGGAGAAAATCCCACAGAGGCCAAACCTGCCAAATAATGCTCCTCACAGAGACACTAACAGAGACGTAGACGCGGCCTGAGTTACTGAATAACACCACCCCGCCACGTCCTCCTTTCAAACAGGTTAAAGGGACACGCTTTAGTTACCAGAAACCTTCTTGGTGTCATCATAGGAGCAGAAACGGGTGCGGTCAGCTCAACTGAGAATGAATATTGTAAATATGTAGTTAAGTTTTTCTCAGACTTAAAGTCCTTTTCGCCCACTGCTTCCCGTCTGCTGTCCAGTTGTGCCTCTGAACTTTGTCACCGCTTCCTCTCCCTTTTCAAGAAGAAAAATAAGGACGGACACAATTCAGCTTCATTTTTTTTCAGTACTCGCTTTCCTTTGGAAATGAAATCTTGCAAGTTTTCTCTAATTAAACAGATTGTTTAATTGACTTTCAGGTTGTTTCTGTGCTTGTGGACTCTTTTTTTGATCAGGTGAGTGTCTATATCCTGTATTTAACTCACCAGCAGCCGGAGTGGCTGATCACTCCCGTCTGGCTGCTGTGACGAAGCCAGCCGGTGTTCCGGTCGCGTCGTTGTGAACGCAGCATTTAGAGCTCCTCAACACACCCTGACTGGGCCATGGTAAGTTACTGAAAACCCGTGTACGTGTTGACTTCAGGCTGACCCTCTATTCCTGAGCCACAGACAGCGTGGCCCCCGTTTGAGGAAGCTTCAGCTGCTCTCCTGCCGAGAGTTAGATGAGAAGATTGATCCCATTCCTGTGTCTGTTTGGTGTGAAACCACAGCCAGCAGCCGGTTAAAGCTGAGTTCTCCTGAAAGCTCCGGTGTATCTGAGTTGGTGCTAAAAAGTGCATGAAAGCAGGTAATTCAATGCTGAAACTGAATACCACAGTGTTGTCAACACTCACACACCCAACTCAGAAATAATAAAACAACCACCGCTGAACATGATTGCATTTTGTTCTAATTGCGGTCCTGTTGCTTGTGAGCTAGCGTTGTGTCGTTCTTTGTCTTGTTAGTGTTACTGTGTCCAGTAATGAGTGAGAAGCAGTAGCGCCGCTGCTTTCCTCGGCTGTCCGACGATGCGAAGGCGTCGACAAGGGAACCTTTCCATCATGAAGTCCCCTCCCACAGGACAGGAACACAGCATCAGCATCAAGTAGGGCTGTCCCAGCTCAGCGGGTCTGGCCTCGACCCCGAATCCTCTAATAGTATGTGGGTACCTGACACATCGATGTCACAGCTGGAGCCACTAAACTTGAAACACCTTATTTTTCACAGGCTCCTGAAGCCAAATACTGACGCTCCTGATTCAAAACCATTAAAACGATCAGCTTAATCATCTAAAGAGAAGACGTCTCACTCTGTTGGATTTTTTTGATACTAGAAAAACACTGATGGTACAGTGGTCTTACAGAGTGGAGCTCCTTCCCTCACAAATGATCTTTGGCCGAGTTCAGACACACAAACCCACAACAGACAAGTTCCTCACAGACCAATTAGATCAGTTGTATTTCTGCAGATGTGACCTGCAGCTGCAGATGAAAGTGACGGTCAGCGCCCTACCTGAACGTTTTCTACACTCAGCTTTGATAACAAGCGAAGAGAGATCGGCTTCGTTTCCGTCAGAGCTTTGTGGGTCCATGTTCTAAACTCTACCTTTTGGCTCTCGTGAGCTCTGAAGTGCTTCCGGTGCAGAGCCCGACTGTGCTAAAGGAGAGCAGCGCTGCAGCGCTAGCAGGCTGAACTCGTTTTTGGTTGGCTCTATTTTAACCTGCACCGATGCACTAAAATATGCCTGGAGCGGCTTGGGACACGTCTGGCATAAAGACTGGAAACAGAACAAAATCCATCTGCCGGCACCTCCAGATCCCCGATTAACACGTTACACAGTTTAACGGTTGAGCTGGTAGTTGCTACCTTCAGACAGAGCCGGGCTAGCAGTTTCCCCCCGTTTCCAGTCTTTATGCTAAGCTAAGCTAACCCGCTGCTGCCTGTAGCTTCATATTTAACACACGGACATGAGAGTGGGATCAATGTGAACATCTGACTCTCTGAAAGACAGCGATTAAGTGTATTTCCCAAAATGCTGAACTGTTCCTTTTCAGACTGACTTACCAGCGTCCTGGGAATCGGGGTTCTGTCGTCCCCGCTTGTTGAAAGTTTCAAGCTTGTTTCACCTCTGACAGGCGCCGTCGCTTCTGGGTGTGGTCAGAGGTGTAACCACGCCCCACAGTGATGTCACAGTGCCCTGGGGTGTGGTTGTGCATCACAGCAGCAAGGTGACGAGATTTTCAGGGGGTTTTAGCTTCGTCTTTAAATGGTGTTACAGGACAATCTCTAAGGACCAAAATACCAGGAGACTTTTTATCCAATCAAATAACGACACGGGTTTTCATACAAAAGTCTGTTTATTTGTTGCGTCGATTTGGCGTAAAGTTTCTGATTTGAAATGTGTTTGGATTTGGTTTAAAAACAGCAGGTGAGACTGTGGCTCTGCCCGAGACGCATCATGTCCCACAGAAATACACAGGGAAGACGTGAAGGGGGAAAGATGCAGTTCTGCACTGAAAAAGTCAATCCCTCACCGTTAACCTGCTGCACAGAATTCTGTAAAACAAAACCAACAAAGACTGGGACACCTGCATGTTTACTGCATTGGCCGTGTACTAATTTATGTACTTTATCTTTTTTTTTTTTTTCCTAAATGTAAAAAATAATTACTAATGGCCAACAGTCCAAAAACCCAAAGAATCAAATGTACAGTGATAAAAAACAGGCAAAGAAATGTTCACATTATAAAAGCTGAAACAAGAGGTCAGAAGTCAAAAATATAACTGAACACATCAATGGTTAATACTGGCACAGGAATGTAAAGCTTAAAGCCTCAGTTGGTTAAATACAATTTAACAAAATCCTTTTACTGTTCTGTTTCTTAGTTTTACTGTGTTTTGGTCTCAGCCTGTATTTAGTCACTGAAACTGTATATTTCCCATTTTCCTCGTGCTAACATGAGGATAAAATTTGCATCTCGGTGTATTTTCAGGGCACCAGTTGGTCCAGGATCAATGTGGGTCTTCAGTTTTATTATCTATTGCTGTATTCAGTTATACTTGTGACGCATCCGCTAACCTCCTACAGTGTTTGGGCTTCATAAGCTGGAGCCAGAAAAACAAACAACAAATTGTCATTCGACTGCTGTAACAGACTAATCGAGTAATCACTAAGTTTAAAAACTTCAACACTAGGCACACATGGCACAGTCTGGGCTTTAGTCCGAAACATTTATTCGAGGCAGAAATCTCGTCGAGTTCAACAGAAACGGAGATTTTGTTGCTACGTGGCTTTTGGCGTCAACCCAGTGGGAAAGCAGAGAAGGGAGAGACTAATGCTCTGCTACTAGAAGGCTTCCAGGTTCAGGCCGGTCACTGCAGCTCCTGGCTCTGTCTTCACGTTGTTCGGGTTATTTCTGCCTCTAAGAAATGTTTGTGGTAATAAAGCTCAGGACGTTTTCAATGAGTTGGGTTTGAGTTTAAAGCAAGAGGAATGAAAGACGCAGTCTGCAGTGGATTAACTTCTCCCCCATGATTCCTTCAGCTCTCCCTTTGCCTCGAGACATCACCGCCGTGTTCGCATTATCTGTGCCATGTTAATATCCAAAATTTAAGTTTATTTTCTCCCTCAACTGTCCTGTTTAAAGTCACCAATACACAGCCGAGCCTCTGCAGAAGTAACCCCCGCCCCCCGTCTCCTCAGACCCTCTTCATGCCGCGTGCCATGAGGCAGGCGAACACCGTCATCACCATCTTGGGTTTGACCTCCACCAGGTCCTCGGGCAGAGCGTACACCCTGGCGCCGATCTTCCTCGCCATGGAGATGGCGTACCTGGAAAGACAGCGGCGACTGTGAGCGCGGAGCGACGGAAAGAAACAGCCGGTCGAATGTTGTTGCGCTTATTTGCGCCGCAGTTAGTTGGAATAAGGAAGTCACGAAACAAACCAAAGGACAACCCACCGTTCACTCAACCCGTCCCTGATCATTTTAGCAACACCAACTTTGGATTTCTCCGCTAGTGGTGCAAGAAGTGCCCCAAATAGCGATACCATGGTACAAAGACTCTCCATTACAAGTAGAAGTACACAAGTATTAACAGCAAAAGTACTCATTATATTCATCATATACTGGTTACTGTGTGAATTTGAGCAATTTGGATCAATGCATCTGATTTCACAAGATCATATGTTTAACGTAAAATGGTAATAAGCAGCATGAAGAGGAAATACTCAGGTAAAGTACAAGTACTTCCAAACTGTACTTAAATACGATACTCGAGTAAATGTACTCAGTTACTTTCTGCCACTGTTGGAACAGTGTTCAACGAGGCTGGTGTCTATGTGCAGCTCCTTCGCCTACGCCTCACGGTGGTTACGGTTACAGAGGGTCACTTCTAAAGCACCCGAGCTCATCATGCGCTGTAATGAGGAAAACATCTGCACATACTTTGCGTTGTTGAGTTTCTCCTCCTCAGTCAGGTCCTCTGTCTTCAGCAGGTCGTATCTGATCGATCCGGGCTGGATGGCATCGATCAGGTCCAGAACGGGCATGCTGCTGCTGATAGACCCGTCCTATACACACACACACACACACACACACACACACACACACACACACACACACACACACACACACACACACACACACACACACACACACACACACACACACACACACACACACACACACACACACACACACACACACACACACACACACACACACACACACACACACACACACACACACACACACACACACACACACACACACACACACACACACACACACACACACACACACACACACACACACACACACACACACACACACACACACACACACACACACACACACACACACACACACACACACACACACACACACACACACACACACACACACACACACACACACACACACACACACACACACACACACACACACACACACACACACACACACACACACACACACACACACACACACACACACACACACACACACACACACACACACACACACACACACACACACACACACACACACACACACACACACACACACACACACACACACACACACACACACACACACACACACACACACACACACACACACACACACACACACACACACACACACACACACACACACACACACACACACACACACACACACACACACACACACACACACACACACACACACACACACACACACACACACACACACACACACACACACACACACACACACACACACACACACACACACACACACACACACACACACACACACACACACACACACACACACACACACACACACACACACACACACACACACACACACACACACACACACACACACACACACACACACACACACACACACACACACACACACACACACACACACACACACACACACACACACACACACACACACACACACACACACACACACACACACACACACACACACACACACACACACACACACACACACACACACACACACACACACACACACACACACACACACACACACACACACACACACACACACACACACACACACACACACACACACACACACACACACACACACACACACACACACACACACACACACACACACACACACACACACACACACACACACACACACACACACACACACACACACACACACACACACACACACACACACACACACACACACACACACACACACACACACACACACACACACACACACACACACACACACACACACACACACACACACACACACACACACACACACACACACACACACACACACACACACACACACACACACACACACACACACACACACACACACACACACACACACACACACACACACACACACACACACACACACACACACACACACACACACACACACACACACACACACACACACACACACACACACACACACACACACACACACACACACACACACACACACGTTGAAGACATGGCCACGATTTTGACCAGCACAGTAAAAGAGTGCGTGCGTGACTGGCGATGGTCTTATACTGTCCTTCAAACTTTCAGACACTGAACTCGTGAAGTCCACTTTGGCCTGTTCAAACGGGGCATTTCCTGTTGGAGCTTTAAATCAACACTCGGTGAAAGTCAGCGACTGAACTGCGGCTGTGTCAGTGTGGAGCAGTCCGGTACCTTAAAGCTGGAGATGGTGGGTTTTCCGGCCTGTTTGAGCACGTCGTTGACCCAGGCCACGATGGTGTCATCGGTCACTTTCTGACCGTCGCCCAGGTCCTCCAGGATGTTCAGGGTGTATCTGAGGGAACAGACAGCAGTCAGTCCTCCAGCCACGTCACCTGGTCTCCAGACCCACCTGTTCTGCCGAAGGGCCCTTTAGCAGAGCGGTGAGGTCTACCGTAGGTACGTTATATATCATAACAGGCCAATATTTTTTATTCTATTGTCCTGTAGTTCCACTTTGCTTCTCAGCAATAAGAGGAGCTGCGCTATGTTGAGAGTCAGTCTTACACTTTTACCTCCTACTTTGTTGTATCTCTATAGATTTAACTTTGGTTTATGGGTAGTTCTCCCCATTTTATATATATATTTTAGTCCTATACTAAGACTCCAGTCTTTTGAAATGGCCCACTCCACCTACTTCTCATCACATGTGACTACACTGTTTCTGTAAACTACAAGCCACCATCCCACAGAGGACTACCCAGAATCCACTGCCTGTAGACGGTAATGTGGCCCTGAAAACTTCTCAAACCGCCGCTGCAGCAGGAACCAGCTCTCCACCACTACGCGTCGAGCTGTGGGTGACGCCATGAGTGTTTACAGAGAAGGGTTCGATAAAGCTCGTAAAGACATTTCGTAAAATTCTGACGCAACTACCAGCGTCTCTGTAGGTTTCCCCAAATTAAATTTAATACCTGTTTCATACCTGGGCCAAAGAATGACAGAAGTTCAGGTCAGACAATACGGTTTAAAAGATCATCAACTTTCTGAGACTTTCTCAGTACTCCCCAGTTAATAGAACTACAGTTAATCAACAAGACCTGGACCCAGATGAGCAGCAGAAAACTGATGAGATGATTAAGCTATTAAAAAAAAAATAATTAAAGCCTTTGCTAAAATCTTGACTTGTCCAGTAGGGAAAATATGGCCTATACTTATTTATAATGAAATCACATTTTTCCGCACTTCCCAGCAGTAGATAACGATATTTTCTAATGATTTAGTTAATTAAATGAATGAACATGGACCCAAATAAGCAGCAGACGCTGGATGGAACGATTAATTTTAAGTTTTTGCTAAAATCTCGACTTGTCCACTGTGAGCTGACTCTGTTCCGGCTCCTGCAGCAGCAGCAGCAGCAGCAGCAGCAGCAGCAGCAGCGACAGTGTTTGACTGAAACTCAGGACTGAACATCCTCCTGCAGCTCAGTCCCCGGTCACGACGAACCCACGGAGAGTTTAGAGCAGGAGAGCGTCTCCCACAGAAACACTTTATAACTGACACTACTGCCTCTGAAATTTCTAATTTTAATACCCTCTAAGGCCTTTTTTGAGGGAACTGGATTCGGTGCAGAGACCCTGAACTGCTGTGAGTCCAACCTGACTACAGCTACACAAACTTTTTCATAGACACTTTAAAAACCTACTGGTTGACTCTGAAAATGTCGATTGTATTTTATTTTCTTGGTGGAGTGTTCGTCAAAGGGAAGGTCGAAGGTCGTAACTCATAAATTATTCGTCGCCTCTTTGAAAATGAAGCGTAACTGTTACCGTCTCATGAGCTGCCAGAGCAGAGCCAGGGTGAGGGTTCGATTCCCTGCGTTCAGGTCCTGACCCGCGATGCCGACCAGAGAGAATTTGGCCTCCTTCTTTCCCAGCTCCACGGCGTAGTTACAGTTCTCCAGCTGGAATACGCAGAGCAAAGAATCAGTGGTGGAAGAGGGCCCGAGCTCTTTTATTGAAGCAAAGGCAGCGATAGCTCAGGTTAAAAGACTCCATTAAAAGTGAAAGTCCTGGTTCATAATTTTACTGAAGTAAAAGCAAAGTATTAGCAGCAAAATGTACTTCAAGTATCACAAGTATCATAATTATTATTTAAGTATTAAGGTGCATTTTAATGTAATGAAGTTGTAGCTGGCTGAGCAGCTTAATCTATAACAATACATGATTTTTTACGACCTGCTCGTATGTTTTGTAAGTAAAATTTTAAATCTTGAAAATAACAAGCAACTCGTAAATGTAGAGGAGTAAAAAGTGCAATACTTTCCTCTGAATTCCAGCAGATTACATATAGTAAGTAGCGTAAAGTTTAGTTTCAGCTGAGCTGATTCGCATAAATCCTGAGTCATGTAAGTATTAGTTCATTTTGATGGAGCCAGATTAACAGTCTTCCCCTGCTCTCAGTCGTGGTGCTGAGTAAACAGATCCTGGACCTGGACTTCTGGACTGAACACCGATGCAATCAACATCAAGCGTCTTGGTAAAATGGAAAATGAGCTCATTTCCCAACATGTTGGACAGTTTGTTCTTTCTGCACCGGCATTGACACGTTTCTTGATTTGCGAAGCATCGTCTGTGACCACGTCCTACCTTCTTCATGTTGCTGCCCAGTTTCGGGTAGGGAGGTTTGTTGACCTTGTCCCAGTCCACTGGTACCTTGATCTTCTCGTACAACTGGAAGATCACCAGGGCGTCATCAATGTCTCTGGAACACACACACACATTTCAAATTAGACTGCAGAGTGGCCTTCGCACTAGAAGCCCCCTCCGGATGCAGTACACTGGGCTCCACGCTGCTGCCTCTGATGATGTTTCTAAAGGCAGGAAGGGTGAAACTACTGTAGTGGTCTCACTGAAACCTGAAAGACTGCCTCGGTTCACCGCCCTACACGGAGACCCTCGTGTTAATGATGAAGGCTAAATCTCCATGACTGTTTATCTGGGCCCAGGGCTATGGTCCACCATTAAAGAGTCAGTAGCATGGAGTGGCTGATGTTGATACATAAAAGCCAGAGAAGGAGAGTGATGAGTGTTCTTACACGTAGAGGTGGTTGACACGAGGGTTGACCCCCAGCGAGTTCATCCAGTTCCTGAAGGTACGCTCCTCCCTGGTTTCACCTGGAGGAAAACATCAGCGCAATGATTAAAAACCACTTCACAGGAAATAATGAAGCACTGAGTTCAAGTTTTAAGAGGTCTGAAGAAGATTCAAAGAGAGGAGCGGGTTTAGACTTGGACTGGTTTCCTGGACTCTCTGCGACCTTCCTGCGGAAAAGCTGAGCCAAACCTAACACTCACCTTCGATGGAGCTCCAGTCGATGTCCTGGTTCTCTGGTTTCTTCAGAGCCGGGTACTTGTTGAACAGATTAGCAACAAAAGCCAAGTTGAGTTTGGGGTTTCCTCGGACGACATCTGGCGGCATGACAAACTGTCTGCATCCGAGCCGGTCCGCCTGCTCCAGCATGCACTCTGCACGCTTCAGGTCTTCTTTCTCCTGCAGAGAGACGACGAGGACGACGTCAAAATACTGTTTGTTGTTCAACTCGTCAGGGAAGAAAGTTTTCAGGAGCCCAAGATGTCTCACGCTGAACATAGATATTGAAGCTTGGCCGAGGACAATGGAGAAATTATCAGTACAGGTTTATGTGCATGATGCCATCTCCATCCTGAAGCTCGGTCCCCCGTCCTCCGTCTTTTAACCCCTACAGACGATGCTGCAAATACTTTACGCCCAGCAATGGTCGAGCTCAGGGGAAATGCGAGCTCAGGGAAATGCTCGCTGCCTCCACAAACTGTGGAGGCAGCGAGCATTTCCCTGTTAACATTTCCCTGTAAACAGGGAAATGTCTTCACCCGTGTTAGTTCAGATCACGTTGCATGTAGCCTTCAGTACAACGTCAGCGCGTCCTGGTCAAGAGCCGCTGTTATCTGGCCCGAGGATTCTAGCGGACCCCGATCTGTGGCGTCTAGGGAGGCAAAAGCAGCTTTGACCTTGGCTACTGCTGCTACGCTGCTTCGCTTTTATCAGAACGGCTGCTTTCCCCAAATAACCTCAGACGGCCGCCCAGCGTCTCAAGGAGAGAGGACAGATTTGCTGCTGTTTCGCCTGAGACCTCAGGGCCCATCCTTGACCTGCTCAACCCAATAGGAAATTTCCTAACAATTAGTCCTGTTTTTTTATTTGTAATTTTTAACATGTTCAAAGAAATGACTGAATAGAAACCTGGATGTGTGGGGTGAGGGTCGCGATATCTAATTCTCTCCAGCTTGATACAGCTCGGTACCTCCTTGATCCAATGGCTGAATGTAGGTGACGGGACAAGCTTCTATTTCCTGACAGTAAGGTGCCAGAAATCCCTGTGCAATGATTGGGAGTAACTGTCCCGTCATAAGCATTTTGCAGCATTTCAGATATTTTTGGATAATTGGGTGCAGAGTGCACTTTTATTTAAACTACACGGCGGCGTTTGAGACTGAGAGCAGCTACTTTGATACTCTTACTTCATTACACCTTAAAATACAGGACTCTAAATGAAATAATGTTTAACTGAGGTGTTAATAAATCATTTATATTCTTTTTAACTGAAACTCTTCTGCTACATAAATAAAGTTTATCTTTTAGTTTTACATTACGATTGGACAGAACAAGCGATTTTAAAACGTCACTTTGGGCTTTAGGGAACTTGATCGAAACATTTTATAGAGCAAACAAAAAGGACAATAATAACAAACCGTCTGCAGATTAATTCATGATGAAAATAGCTGTTAGCTGCAGCCTTAATTCAAATAATGAATAATGATTACAAATAGTAATAACTTATTAGACCCAGAAGGTTAAAGCAAATGCTCAACAAGTCCTTTGAACGGTCAAACGTCAGATTTCTCTCACCCTGAGTCCCGACATGTCGATGGCGATGGGGGGGATTCCCTCCTCATCTCCTTTGGGTGCCACCTGGTTCAGGAGGTTGTAGTACGCCCTCGAGTCCTGAAACAAACACGGACAGTTTGGAAAGGTTATCGTGGAAAACAACTGCAGAGCGAGGCGGTGAAGGGGTCTTGAACAGAACAGATCATGGAGCCGGATGTCGAACATATTCCAAGTGTCTGACTTTGGTTCATTAAACCAAAGACATCAAATCTCAAGTATTGATTTATGGGACTGATCATCTTTGGTTCGGCTGGAACCGATCAAATGTTTTCTGCTGACATCACCATGAGATTCAGTAAAACGTTCAGCAAAAACCAAAGTGGAGTCGTTGACGTTTTGCTGTCGACCCAGATCTGGAATGTCCATTATCAGACCACTGCTGTTTCTGGACCAGTAACAGTCACTGACGTCCTGCTGATAATCTGAAGTGTATATATTGTTTTATAGCAGGCTTAAAACAAAAGAATGAGAAAATAGATTAATCAATGAATGAACTGCAGCAGGGCTCAAGTGTTTGGTTTATGAACGTACCATTTTACTCACCTGTAACTGTACCTTTTTAGCAGTGTGATGATTCTACTTTATTGGTTTCTATTGCTGCTCTGAACAGTGGAAACTGTTGTTTTGTTACGGAACTATTTTGCCTGTTTTGTTGCTGTTTCTGACTTTAACTTTTACCCTTCATTTCATTGTCAGAGGACTGCAGTAGAAAATTCACTGTACCAGTGTTAGTCAGCAGGCGAAATTTCTACAGAGAGGCTGATCGATGCGTGTTGTGCTTTATAAATGAATAAATAAGTAAACATAAGAACAACTCCACCCCCTGAAAGGTGCTGATGGTTTGGGCCACTTTTAGGGAAATTTCAGGGAACTTTGAACCAATCAGGCTTCCAAAAGAGATCAGATGGACGAGACCCAGATTTATGTGCTACACCACTGACGGAGGGGAGGCACCGTTTCGGGTGTGAGTGTGTGAGAAAGAGAGAGCGTGAGAGAGAGATTACCTTGATGTCGGAGCTGAAGTTGTTGATCTTGCCGCCGCCAGCCTGCTCCAGGTGATAGTTGGCCCAACGCAGCAGCAGCTCCTCGGGGGAAAGTTTCATCAGATCCTCCAGACTCTCTCCATCACGCAGCAGCGCGATCAGAGCTGCACACAGATAATTAGAAAGTCAACGGGAGCTGCTCCAGGCGGAGCAGCTTTTAGCTACGTCAGAGACAGGGAGAGAGTTCAGTCCACTGGTTCCCAACCTGGGGGTCGGTCACCAGGTGAACCTGAGGGGTCGTCGGATGATTCATGGGAGAGGAAAGAAGGAGAAACACTGTTCTGATTCACTGATCTGTTTGGTATAAACTGTTTTATTTATATGAAACCATCTAAGAGGTTTAGAGGGAAATTGGAACTTTTTGGCCAGAGATTACAAACCAGAAAGGTTTAGAACAACTGCTTTAATCCCTGACAATACTAAGAATTTTTTAAACACTTTTAGAGACTCGTGTTTTTTAATGAAAATTTAATTCAGTTCAGTTTTTGTCCAGATTAATCAAATGAGATAAAACCAGTTAATCAGTGACCTGTAGAGGTTCTGGCAGGTATCAGCTTTGGACAGAGCCAGGCTAGCAGTTTCCCACCGTTTCCAGTCTTTATGCTAAGCTAAGCTAACCCGCTGCTGCCTTAAGCTTCATATTTAACACACATGAGACATGAGAGTGGGATCAATGTGAACATCTGACTCTCTGAAAGAAAGCGATTAAGTGTATTTCCCAAAATGTTGGACTGTTCCTTTAGACTCTGATGATTTTCGAGGCTGGAGTTGCTGTTGCTGTGCTCCTGGATCATATTATATTGAGGAGTGTTTCTAATATTCTGTCCCTCTGGATATTTGTTGATAGGTCTGGACAAAATATTAGAAACACCTCTGATTTTATACAGTTTATATAATACAGTTTATTCAAAGTGGAACCAACGTGAACACACACACACACACCTTCATTCCTGCTGAGCTCGATGTCGGCGAACAGTCCGATCTTGATGACCTGCCACAGCAGACCCAGGACCAGGTGCTGCCTGCCCTCTTTCAGGTCCTCAGCTCCGATGTTCACCACGTGGCAGCCGATGGCCGACGCCGAGTTCAGAGCCAGGTTCAGGTTCTCCTGTTAGACCGCAGGCCAGGACACGAGATGTAAAGACGCTCAGTGAGACCTCTGGTTCTACACAGAGTCGGTAACATGTACAGTGTGATCAAACTGAAGACAAGCGTCTGGCCCCCCTCACCTGGATGGTGAAGGGTGTGAGCTTCTTCTTGTTGATGGTTCTCTCATCAATGGTGTCAGGGACCGACAAGTTGATCATCTTACTGACAAGTGAGAGAAATCAAACCCGAATCCAGTCTGAGCATTTGAACAGCTACAACATTTTACAGAATAAAACACAACCTAAAAACACAATTCCCTCCTTATCGCACCTTATAGTTGGTTCATGACCAAAGACCTGCAGAAGTCAGGACATAAATACTGCAGTTGGCGTAATTGTGGGTTCCGGTCTTGTAAACAGTGTCAAACGTCAACATCCGAGTCGTAATGACAACTGGGAAACTGATTTTTATAGAAGTTCTTAACAATGAAAAGGTGCCTATAAACCAAACCAACACTGACGCCTCACATAAACCACAGTCTGCTGTTTAATGTGACTAAGTACTGTACTTAACTACAAATAAGAAGTACTTCAACTCATGTCAATATATACTTTTATTCTACTACATTTTCCCCAAAACGTCTGGTTTTATTTCAGTAACTGTTTGAGGGTCAACGAGGTAAAACTTAATACCTGATGATGGTAGCTTCATATTTAGCTCCTTAGACGTGATCTAAGGATTGATCTTCTTGTATTGATCTTCTTGTATTGACCTTCTTGTCTAGCTCTCAATCAGAAAGCGAATAAGCATATTCACCAAATGTCAAACTATTCCGGTAAATTTGTGTCACTGGGCACTGCAACAAAATCTGTCTGTGGGGCCAAAACTAACAAAAGTAATTACTTTCATTATCATTTAATCTACTGATTATTTCCTCAAATAATCTGCTCATTATATGGTTTCCTAAGGCCCAAGGCTGCGTCAGGACACAGTTTGTTTTTTCTCCAGTCAACAGTTCCAAACCCCAAAAATGATCAATGACCAGTCTCATAAGACAGAGAAAAGCATGAAATCCTGACAAGCGAGAAGCCAGATCTAGGTAACGTTTGGCATTTCCGCTTGACTTTCTGTCGATCAGTTTTAAAGGGAAAAGTACCAGAGGACGATTCCGTCTCCCATAGCGGTGAACAGGTTGTTGCTGTTGGGATCCATCGGCAGGACATGTTTACAGTCGGCGTCCTTCTCCAGAGCTTTGTTGATCCAGTTCACAAAGGCCACCTTCTCCTCCTCTGTAGGCAGAAGAAATACCACATCAGCAGCTCTCCGTCTTTCCTGCTTCCGACCTCCAAGACGACCTCCGACTAAACCCTGACGTGGGCCTCAATAACTGATCGATGACTTTTATCAGCGCTGAGAGAAACACCGTCGGCGGTTTTTATGTCGCTGAGTCTCAAACACGGATTATAACATCGCCTCTTCCTCACGACTGCCAACAATCAAACATCAAGTGAGAGACATGTTTGTATTTTCTCCCGTCTGTCTTGACAGGAATCTGTCAGACTTCAACTGATGATTTTTTTCATTATCCATTCATTTCACAATTGGTTTAGTCTTTAAATGTCGGAAAATAGTGAAAAACTTCCACCGAATTTCATCAAGGTGACGTCTTTGTTCGTCTTGTTCCATCCGACCAAGACTCACTTTACCAACGAACACTCACAGCGAGGAGGCCAGAACCAGTTTATGACATTATCGCTTTAAAAAATTACTTAAATGATTCATCAAAACTGCTGCGGATTGATTTTCTGTCAATCAACAAATGAATTAAGCAACCGATCGTTTCAGCTGTAGTCTAATCTAGTTTAATATGGTTCTAACCTCGCCTCTTCTAGTCAAAACCTGATGTAATCTAATCCCGTACGTGTGTGTGTGTGTGTGCTTACAGACCTGAGTAGGAGTGCTGGGTGCCGGACTGCTCTGAGGTTCCCGCCACGTTGCAGATTCCCTCCTTCTTGTTGATGGCCTTCCTGAAGGTCTTTCCCACCTCGGTGCTCTTCAGCCTGTGGACGATCTGAGGGTGGAAACACAGAACAGAACAGAAAACTGAAGGGGTTCCAGTCCAGCTCAGACCCTGCTCAGTGCAAACTAACATCGGGTGGACCGAAAACGGTTACTATGGCGATATCCTGTCTGCGCTTTAGGTCAAAACGCCTCAGGACGTTAAATGAATGGTATTCTCTGCAGCAGAGCATTTTGTTTACAGTCAGTCAATCAGAGGTCGCAGGTGTTACCTTTACCCCAGTAGGAGAGTGTGGATGAAGTATTTTTACACTGGATCTGAATACTCCATCCACTACTGCGGAGTTTCATCCAAAAAAAAAGAGAGAGAAAAATAATGTGTTCAAGTGTCTGCATGAAACCGGCCCAGAAAAACGAGAGGACGGCCGTAGCCGGGGGAATTCTGCCTGTAGGATGTTTATGAGAGACTTCACGAGGTGTCGAAGTCCTATCGGCCCGTCAGTAAGTGACGAGCACATGCAGTGTATGCTCTGTTCACACTGTGTTACCTTTGACCTGGGACCTCACCTGAGTAAACTCCTCGAAGGTGAGCTGGTCGCTGGTCTTGGTCAGCTCCTGGATGATCTCGCGGATCCTGTACCCGGGCAGCGGCAGGTTCGCGGCTCTGAAGAGCTCGTTCAGCTCGACTTTGCTGATGAATCCGTTTTTGTCCACATCTGCAAAAGGACGAGGAAAGGAGGGGTCAGAGGTCACAGACAGGGAAGAGCAAACAGAGCTTTGATACCATTTTCATACAGGAGCCTTTTGTGTGACGCACTTTACTGAACAAACATTCAACCTGGTTAATGTTTGGATCCTTTATCAGGCTTCTTTAAATTGTTCAAATAAAACAGAAGCAGAAAATAATAAAATCCGTCTTGGTGCTGATGGTAGACACACCAATGTATTAGCTGATGTACTGATTCATTACAAGGTTCAGAAGCCAAATGGTTCAACGAGCTCTTTGACTGTACTTTTCTTAACTTGTAAAAACTAAAGTTACAGAACCCAAAACCTAAAGTTATGAAACAGAAAAAAGCAGCAAATCATCACGTTTGAGCAGCTGGAACCAGCAGATGTTTGGATTTTTTCTCTCCAACAGTTTGTGTTCAATAGATTTAATTTGTTGGAGCCTTATCAAAAGAGTAAGTGTTCTTGTTTCAGCTCCGTTGTGTGCCCCAGTGCCCGATTGAAGTTATAAACCAGAGCAGAAAACTATGTGGACTCATTTCTCCTGACAGCAGCAGGGGCAGCCTGCCTCTCCTGAAAACACCTGGACCTGTCTCGGTCTTTGAAAGCTGGTCTTAAAACTGATGGACTAAAATATGGGGCTGTAAAGGTCAGCACTCCTGGTTCGGGTCTGGATGACCTTTGCTCCGTGTCATCTTCCATCTCTGTGCCCTCATCTCCTGCCATCGCGTGCTGTCACCTCTGCAATAAACAGACTTAAAATGCCTAAAAATGTATCGTTGCTGGCCTGCGTTAGTCCAGGTTTTCCCTCAGTTGACTTACACTCCGCTGGGCATCACAGCCTGTGTGATGTGAACGGTGAATGCACCAGCAGCAGGCTCCGGCTTCCTTTCCGTTTTCTTTGTTGTGTTTGTTTTCCCTTCGCCTCGGAAGCTGATGTATGTAGTGTCGTGTGAGGCCGTGTGGGCTGGGCACCCGTGGGTGTCTGACTCTTTAACAAACCTCTTTATTCACTCATTGCCCAGATCGAACTGTAGAGAGGGGACAGACTGGGAGGGAGGGGGCCCAGGGTTACGTCTGAACATTATATTCTAATTCTAACTCTAAACTATAGGATAAGAAACGGTGCTTTTAGGTGAAGAGCAGACGTTCGTGATGAACCTCCCTCCCCGGGCCCGGGCTGCTCCCCCCTCAGTCAAAAACAGAGAGGAAATGACAGTAACACTCTTGGTTCTCTCACCGATCTTTGTGAAAGCTTCTCTGAGCTCCTCCAGCTCCTCTGGCGAGATCTGCGAGGTGGCGTCCATGTTGGAAACCTGAAACTGACACACAATTAAAAGTCAGAGGTCGGCAGGTGCGGCAGACGTGTTCAGCGTTGCAGAAAAGGAGGAACCAGGGGATGGCATCAGCTGACGGTTCCCACTTCTGCTGGGCGAGAACTTCCCGCTGCGGCCGCTGCACTTCCCGCCTCTGGAGGAGTGAACCTCTCTTTGTTGTTGCAGAGCGTAATAAGATCCGAACACCTGCACAGGTAACCTGTAGTTCTCCGACCGCCGGACGAGCGCACGGAGAGAAGTTGGTCTCAACAACGGCGACGAACGCACGTTTCACTACAAAATAAAAGCCAGGTTTGCAACTGTGTTCGACGGGTTTGGAGTCCAATCCCCAAACGAGCACCAAACAGCCCGAACAAATGTACAAGAACGTTACCAACAACACACGAGCTGTGACACAACCAGCTGTGAGCTGGATTGTGTGACAGCTCGTGACTCAGACTGTCCCGTCGAGGAGGTTGTAGCGTCTCAGTGTCTGAGACGTGTTTACTGGAAACTGTTCCTACCGGACTCTGTTATTCAGAGAGGGGACTGACTATGACCTGGTGGGGGAGGGAGTCGTTAAATACTTTCATTTAAGACGCCTGAGACTCAGCAGAGTGGTTTTTACGCATCATATACATATTCAGATTCAACTTCATACACCTGAGGACATTTGCTTTTGAACAGCCTCCCGTGCAGATGGTTCAATGTGCGAGCACGCGTCACCTGACAGTCTCCGATCTACAAATGTGGGCTGCGTTTAAGTGCTGGTGGAAAACTCAGACGGGAAAGTCAGACCAGACAGGTGGGCTGTGGCGGGACGTCCAGGTGTCCACCTGCGACTATGAGCTGAGCCATCGGCTTGAATCAAAACCTGCAGGGTTTGTGTTATGGACTAACGCCTGCTCTTACTCCTGCAACATCGTCAGACTCAAAAAGGCAGAACCAGAGATATTGTCGTTTTTTATTCCCCACAAAACATGAAACTGTTGTTGTTGAGCGCTGGGAGCTGCTGTTTGTCGGTGCTGTTGTTGTTTTCCGTTTCTAACTTTCTCGGTGTATTACAGTCATTGTCAGTGTTAATGCTGACAATTAAAAAAAAACCAAAAAAACGAGAAAGGCGTCGTTTCTGACCTCGTGCGTTCAAGCTCCCACAGGCAGGAAAACGCCTGGGATGCAGCAGCGGAACCATTTCATGGAACATGTTCTTTGGAACAGTGGGTTTAAAGGTTTTAGAATTAGGATGTCCTCATCAGGGGTTTCTTTTTGTCTCCCAGTATAAACCGGCCAGTTCCCCGTGTATCACAGCTGTGGTTTACTTTACTGATCCTCAGCCCTAAGTGGCCCAGTGACACCTGAGACCAGCTCAGGTGTCACTGGGCCAAGGAGACATGTCCGAGGTGAGGCACAAGCTGGAGTAGATATGACAGACCAAGAGTCTCTCTGGGCTTAAACCAACGTCTCTCGTCCCGAGTTTCTGTAAATACGGATTGGCTGGATAAAACCTATAAAACACCAGAGACGGTTAAAAAGTTGGGGACCACTGCATAAACTCACAATATAGTTTTGGCAGAGAGCCGTCTTTCTCCTGGGGATTGAGCACCTGTCTATACAGACTGGGGTTGAGCACATCGAGTCATTATATTTATATGCGTTCATTATTTTTCCGATTCATCCTTTTATCTACGAAGCCTAAAAAAAATCGTCGAAAAGACGGAACGGAGCTGAAGGTGACGTCTTCAGACCAAAAGTCCAAAAACACCCAAATATCCCGTTTACAACCATCTCTGAGAAAGAAAAGGAGCAAATCTTCCCTTTCTTGTGGCTGAAATCCGCAAATATTTGGCTTTTTTTTCCCACTATTTTTGCTTGAAAAACAACTGAAACGATTCATCGATTATCAGAATAGTCGCTGGTTATTCTCTGTCGATCGTCTAACTGATTGATCGCCTTCTCGTTTCAGCTCCAACACGATGTACGGTATTAATTTCAGCCACAACTATGTCGTCGTTAGCTTCTGTGCTGCTGGTTCTGTCCCTAGAGAAAGGAAGCGGTCGCAGATGAGGAAGAGTGAAGCAAAACTGATCACATGACACGCGGGACATTTTATTTCAGCCTGCGATGATTCACTCTGAGCGCTCGCACCTTTGCAGATCCTTATTTGGCAGAGTTAAATGTGAACAGGCGCCCACACACACACACACACACACACACACACACACACACACGAAACACGGTGAGGAAGGCGTTAACAAAGACCTGTCATGTTAAACTGAAGAGGACATTTTAAACCACAAAAGACAAAGACTGAGTTCAAGCTTCAAGATGACTGATTCAGCCTCCTGCGCCGCCGGAGGAAAAGCAGTCTGCCGCTGACGCGCGTATCCTGTCAAGGTTAAACAGCTTCGCACTCCTGTCAACTTATTGCCCCCGGTGGTCAGAAATGAGTCACACGGCTCAGAAGGAAAGAAACGATCCTGGTACGAGTTCAGACCAGAAGAACGTTTCAAGAGTCGGGTGAGTCTCACCGGGTAAAAAAAGCAACGTGTGCAGAAATGATTCCTTCGTCCTCTGGTTATTTACATCAAACAGCTGCTGCTGCTCGAACTTTTCCTCATCCTCCACAAATGGTCATAAAATGAGCCAAAGCCACGATCAATGTCTGTCAGCCCGATGTATCTTACTCCTCCACTGCTTCCAGAAACTATTAAAACACATCAGTGATTCACACTGTTGCACTGGGTGACATGCTCCTTCATCACCGTCAACACACACACTGTGGTTTATTTAGACTCAGTCTCACACACACACACACACTGTCCTGCCGCCACAGATACTCAGTACAGCGCCAGATGTGTGTGTGTTTGATAGAAACTAGTTATTTAGTCCTTTAAAATGAAACTATATATTTGTGAGTTGTTTTTGAAGATTTTCGTCTTCGGTAGGAGCCAAATCATTGAATTCATGCTCGTGATTTAATCATTTCAGTTTACGAATGAACAGAATGTAAGTCGATCGGTTTTATTTCCCTGGCAGCCAGATCCTAGCAGAGCTTCCCTCAGGGCACTTTTCATGTGGCGCAGGTCCAGACCGGACTCTTCAGAGATAACATAAAGGTAAATCAAGACCCACGTATTTTCCATGGTCTGACAACAGTTGCTGTTTGTTTTGTGCCACATTAGGCTGCACAGTGGTTCTGTCCAGTATTACTGAAAAAAGCTGTGTAAGAAAAGACCTGGACAAATAATGATAATAATAATCATCATCATCATCATCACCATCATATTAATAGGAAGGAACAAATGTTGGAACTGGGAACTTTATACTTTAGTCATTTTGAATATTTTTCATTTTGTAGACATTTCTACGGATTTATTTTGAAGAGAATTTTGCCACACGCCCGCCGCCGGAGCTCCCGGGCTGGCGAACGCCAGGGTTCCTCAGACCGAGCACGACTTTATCCAGGGGTGGCAGCGTGACAGCGCCGTATAAAATACACCTTTTAAAAGGCTCACGTCGAGGTAAGAGTGCAGCACCTGCCTGCGCTGATGTCGCACTGTAGTGGGGCGAATGTCGTCGTTTTTATTACCGAACCTGGAGCCCTGGGGCCTCAGACAGGTGCCCGCTTCAACGTTTTTTATTTCATTGTTCTATTTCATCTGATTTATTGATTCATCATTGACCTTTAATTGGCTCCTGCTGACGATGACTAACTGAATTAGAGCTGCAGCTAAGTATTTTCCTCATCAGTTCACGTGCTGATTATCTTCTTGATGAATCGACGGTTCTGCTCGAGCCTCTGCAGCTGTTTCCTCGTTTCAAATGCAGCGAAGCCGAGAGGAGAGAAGCGCCGATTCATCGCAAGTTTCACCGCGTCCTCTCTGTTTTTAGCACAAACGCTTCTGCACAGTTCAATCACCTTAAAGGCTAAAGACTCAGTTCCTACCGAGGATGAAAATTCTTGTTACATGACTAAAAATGAAATGTTCTAATGCATGAAAACAACCTGAAACTTTTCATATTAATGTAAAAAAAACAAAAAAGGAATTGAGTAATTGAATTGAAAGGTACAACAACAAAGTTTACATTGATGGGACCACATGAGCCCTGAAGGGTACTAATACTGATCATTAGGGATTTTCAAACTCAACTTTCGATGTATTTAGGGTGAACTAACTATTTCCGGAACAAGTGCCCGCGCAGAGCTTTAGAGATGTATTGGTCACATTCGTGTCTTCACAGCTCGGAGACGCGACCGCGGTGAGAAGTGACTTCATCCTCCCCGCGCTGCAGATCGGAAGCAGAAACAGAACTCGGCTCAGCTGAGGTGCAGCTCTGAAACGGTCCCTTCTCGTCACGCTGACATTTTAGGTGCAGATGTCACCGAGCTGTTCCTCTGCTCTTCTACTTCACCTTTTTTGTCCATGTCAGGAAGCTTCGACTTCTTCTCATTTCGTCATCTGGACTTTCACCGATCCTTGTTTCTACTCTTCTCATCGACTGTCGGCTGAACCTTAATGAGGTTTCTGCTGCAGCGGCAGCTTTGTTGTGATTATTAGCTGTCATATACTTTGTTGTTTTCTTTTGTCTTTGCTTCTATTTTCTTTATAAAGGTGGAATTTGAACCTTTTATTGATTTTTGATTTTATTGTGTTGTATTAAGATGAGCTGCTTTGTTGTATCTGTTTTCTTGTTGTTTCTTTTGATCAGTCAATTAACTGATTAAAATCAACGGAGAGAAAATTCATCACCGACAACAAACATTTGTCTTTTCTGTTTTAAACCACTGTAATTTAAATAATTTGGGATTTAGACAACACATTTACAGACGTCACTTTGGGCTCTGTGAAATTTTGATGAACATTTTTCACTTTATTTGGCATCTTTTAGGCTACAAAATAGGCAGTTAATCTAAAAAAAATGCATTGGATAAGCTTAATTGACAATGGAAATAATTGTTAGTCGCAGCCCTACAGCCGCTCAGGCTTTCCTGGGAATCAAAAGCACCACTAGTCAAGTTTCCATCCAAATGTGGCACAAATTTCACTGAATTTCCCAAAAATCAGTGAAAGAAAATGCAAATTCAAGTGTGTTTCCATTTACTCCTGTTGTATGAGTATGAGGTGACTGGTTGATTTTGTTTAGTTGGAGATACACAACTAAACAAAAGGCTTTCTGTTGGAAATGCAACTGGCAGAATGACGTTTACGGTTCCCACGATTCACACCTGAAAACACAAACAACTGACTGGTAACAAAACAACGGTCTGAAACCCCCAAGGTGATTTTCTGGAAACAGAATGCAAATGGGGGAATAACCTGCGAGCAGAGTCACAGACGATGATGTGGGGGTGATGATCACTGATGGGAACTTACTGGAAAAATGTGTCGACCAGTCACATGGTTTTAATCCACCAGTTTGAAATTTGTGTTCTTACAGGTTTTTAGCGCGGTTTGGAGTTTTAGAGGATCAACAGGACGCACCCAGATCCGCATGTTAGACTCGCATCTTTATCACGGTCAAAACCGCATTAAGCAACGTTTTTCTCAGTTTATTATTGTCACATGTCTCTCGGTAATGCGATGGTGCTGGACCCGCGGAGAATGAACGACGAGTCTGCATCTCTATGCAGCTTTTAGCCTCTGTTATCGCTTGTCTATGGTCCGTCAGGCTCTCACCAAACCCCAAGTTATCTAAAAGCGCAGGCTGCTCGGACCAGTGGAGCGTAGCATCATCTTTAGCATCTGAGAGCCAGATAATTAACTCAAGAGTTGGTGGAGACCAAACCAGAGCTAAAAGAGAGGGATCAGAGGCCAGAAACAGGAAACCGCATGAATGATAGGTCACGCCTGGGTTTCTGAGAGTCTTTCTGTCCCCTAGTGGTACAAAATAAATCACTACATGCAGGCCCAAAACAGGATGATGCTCCCAAAGGACGCAAACTACAACTCAAGACAATGCTGAGTATTATTTTAGCAGCAATACCCAGAGGTGGGACAAAGTCATTGTCCGACAAGTCACTGGGGGGATTAAAACTTGACTATGAAGTGCTGAGTCAAGACCAACAAGCCCCAAATCAAATCCAAGTCCAAAACAAATCCTTACTGGCCCTAAAGAGAGGGGCGGTTTAGTAAATTTACAGAACCAAGTAATGACTGACTTTGTAAGGGCATGTTTATGACTGTTAAGTGAACTGTATAACATTTGAAAGCTGGATGATCAGGTCTGCCATGTTATTCCTGTTACACTTGGCCACAACAATCAAGCCTCTTAGGATGAAATATAATCAAGCAGTTCAAGTTCTGGACGAGAAGCCGAAAAGATGTCACCACTGTAACGTTTAGGTTTGATTCTCACGTCGAGCTTTTCTCGTTAACGCTATCTGTTCAGATTTGATCATTTCCTTAACTTTGCTGATATTTAAACTCCTCTGTAAAAGCCTCAATAACCAAGATCCACAGAACTCAAGCTGGATCATGACTGGGATCATTTTAGACTCCAAGTGAAACAGTGGGACCAGTCATGTGGTCATGTGCCAAATGTTTTTACTGCCATTACATCGGATTGTGGCAATGCAAGACACCATTACGTGACTGGCTGCTGTTTTTTGTTGTCGGGGGATGACATAAAGTCACGAGGCACTGATGAGTCCCGTTGGACTTTGTCCAGCATAAAGTCGCCGGATTCGTGACTCTAATCCAAGTCATGTGACTCGAGTCCGAACCTCTGCAAAACCACAGATAGCGCAAAAATTGACTCCATTACAAAAAAAGTCAAGGGTTTCCTGCAGTAAACGTACATGAAGGTATTATTAGTCGATCTATAACGATGCATCGTCTTCTGAATTCCAAGAGGAGCTATTAACTCCAGCTGTCAGATGAATGTGGAGTAAAAAGTTCAATATTTCCCTCTGAAGCTTTGTGAAGTATAAATGGCGGAAAATGGAAATACCCCAGTAGGAATATAAAACTGTACTTAAGCAGAGTACTTGAGTGAATGTACCCCGGCCGTCACCGAGCTTCCATCTTTCTGAACCTGTGACGGACCGATTGGAGAAGTGAAGTTGTCTGATCAGCATTTTAGCTCGGTCCCACTAGGACCTGGTTTTACGAGTCCAACTCAGACGATAGAGCAGGCCCCGGCCTGAGCCGGAGCCCCGGTGGCCGCATGTGCTGAACCTCATCAGAATTTCTACACGTGCTTGACTTTCATTAACCAGAACCACAGCAGCTCCTCACCCTTTCCCAACATAAAGTCATCGGACTCTAATGGAAGTGCGTCCTCGGCTGACGTCCGAGTTTCTGTTCACCCTCTCGCTGCCTTGGAGGGATTTTTTGCAGTTGAAGTGAAGTTAACCACAAACTTCCTTTTCGGCTCGCTGCAGTGGTTTAACTTCTTCTTCCTCTCCCCCGTGGGCCTCACTCTGACTCTGACTGCTCTTATCTCTCATTTCTACAAGTTTGAAAGATTCCAGCCAAACAGTCACAAAGTTACGCAACATAAGCAATGTAAGTCTGAGTTTCTGTGCTTTTGCCGAGGGTTGTTTCGCGAAGCGTGATGAGCAAAATGTGGACGGCGGTGAAGAAAGCTGCAGGTTTCGATTATGAAAATGGAGCCTGTGCAATAGTACATGCAACAACGCTGGATTTCCCCACAGTTACACACTCT
This sequence comes from Xiphias gladius, assembly GCF_016859285.1. Taxonomy (NCBI): domain Eukaryota; kingdom Metazoa; phylum Chordata; class Actinopteri; order Istiophoriformes; family Xiphiidae; genus Xiphias; species Xiphias gladius. The sequence continues at coordinate 27,505,057 of NC_053415.1, read as the reverse complement.
GTCCTTCCCTCTTTGTCTTTTCTACCTTCCCTCTTTTACACAAACAAAAAGCAAACAAAACAAAAAAAATCCAAGTGCCATTCAAGTGTCTGTCATGCCACCACAGTGATGCCTTCAGGGAACACCTGCATGGATCCGAGGCCACCCGAGCTCATATTTCTTTACCTGGGAGGCGAGGCGGGGAGGCTGGAGATCTCTGGGCGTGGAGGACTACTTGTCGTCTGTCTGTCTCGCTCTCTCTTCCTCAGCTGGTCCGTCCGGCTGCTGTGCTGCTCGCTGCTCGACACCTCAGGCAGGGCGACAACGCATGTATTCAAATCTACGAGGAAGGAAGTGACACGCTGCGCTTCAGAAACAGGAATGAAAGGCGTTTTGTCTTTATATGGCAATGCGCGCCGGCTGCGAGTCAAGGTGACCTCCCGCGCCTGCTCTGAGGGGATTTTGGTGACGTGTCTCACAGTTTCTGAGGGGTCGACGGGGCTGCCACGGCGGCAGGTTCAGGTGCCTCAGGGGTGCGGGCTTCATTAAAACGCTGTCACACCCAGAGCAAGGTGCTGATAGAGACCAAATTCACTTCATCCACCCAAACTGAAGATTTCGATCAAGTGGTTGAGTCCGTTACTTTAGAGGCTGAAGTGGTCATTTATCTGGTCTGTGGTTTCATTTTTATTTGAATAAAAACACCAGTTGTCCGTGAGGAAGCTCGTCCTTCCCCGGGCTTTAAATCAGGACAGACAAACGGCCAGAGAGACAGGTGTTTAGAGAGACAGACGGGTAGATAGAGAAGGACAGAAAGACAGAAAAGACGGGCAGATACAGAGACAGACAGGGAGTTAATACTAAACACAGGTAGGCCGACAGGTAGTAAGAGAGACAGGTGGTGCCAGAAAGGCATATAGGGACAGACCGATGGAGAGAGACACAGTCTCACAGTGGACAGGCAGGAGGTTATGTACCTGCATTTCATCCAGATGTGGTTGCATTGGGGCATTAACGTGCCGCCGCAGCAGCCTCCGCTCTTCTGGTTTCAGTCTACGTCGGCAGCGGTGACGTCCAGCACTGACGTGGGCCACACGGTCCGAGACAGTCGCTGTTCCGGTTCATGTCAGAGGTGCTGGATGGGCTCTGTGGGGGGGCAGCCGGGTCCCTCGCCACCAAACTGGTCGTGGTGTACAGAGGCAGAATTACCGAAACTGTGTCACTGTCCAAACACTTATGTGTAACCTACTCTGACCCAAGTAAAAGTCCCGTATTCTAAATGTTACTTAAGTAAAAGTATTTAGCAACCAAATAAACTGAAAGCATCAAAAGTACAAGTTCTCACTGCAGAGAAACACTCACCCTGTGAAGGAAACACTGTTGTGCTCTATGAGACACAGAAATGTGTGTAACATTCGACCGCTTCACCAGATTCCTAGAAAGTAACTGATGTAGCTGTAAACTCACCTGGAGATTCCTGGACCGAACTCTTTCATTCGGTGCTAATTATTAGTGTTTAGTGATTAATCCCAGTTAATTGGTGGGTTTGTACCTGGATAGTTTGTCTGCAAATCCATTTCTCAACACAACTAATTCAACACAAATAACAGTCTTTGAAACATTCCCTATAATGTGCGTAGATCTTTCCAGGAAATTCCTATAAAATTACTAAACGATGTGCAAATAACGTACCCCTAACTTGTACCGTGGTACAGGACAGTAAAAGTACTTCGTTGCATCCCACCACTTTTTAAGTACAATTTCCTTTTCTTGACGTTTTCCATTTCACGCTGCTTTATACTTTTACTCCATTACGCTTCGGAGAGAAACATCAGTCTGACGGCTGGATTTACTAGATCTGGTCCCGGGTCGCTACATCAGACTCTTTCACATCTGGCTGCTTCGGGGGCCCCTTTAAGTGAAATGCTTAAAGTTTTGGCTCATTCTCGGCTTGAGCTTCACGGAGCTCGGGTCTCAGACTTGTCGGGATGCGTCACCGAGCAGATCCGAGGGATGACACTGAGGCTCACGTTTATCTGCCCGCGAACTCCTCCGATGCACCGAGCAGACGCAGAGCGCAGCGACACCGGCGGACGCACCTCAAGCCTTCTGGTTGAACGGACGATGATGATAACCCAGCAGCTTAAGTTTAGAAGTTCGGCAGAAAAAAACCCCAAAACTGAATGAATGTAAACCTAGTGGGGACAGAAGAATGGCCAGTCCTGAACAACAAGCTGACAGTCTTTTAAAGGTGGACTCTGGAGAGAGGCTCCGCACAAAGCGGAACACGTAGCAAAGCCCCGTGTCGGCTGACTTAGCTCCGGCTAAATCCGGAAAAAGTGCTTCTCTACTGGGATGAGGTGCCATCGTGGAGGAAGGTGTGCTAGTGCCCCCACAGGCGAGGAAAGATGATGATGTGGCCTTTCAATGCAGACGATGTGAAGCGCTCTGCCGTGTCTGAGAAATAAACATTTCAAAGGTTGAATGGCAGAGATGTTGGCTAAGTAAATGTTGAGAGAGTAGATCCTTTTTCCTACACAGGAATCGTTTTCCTTGTATTCGCAATCTCCCTATAAAATGCTCATCTTAACTGGGGGTGCATCGCTGCTCTCTGCTGGTGGGGGCCAACTGAATGTGTCAGGTGCCCCCTCACATTTTTTGGGCCCTGCCCCTCAGACAGCCTGAGGGCTTCCTGTGCACACTGCTCTACTCTGATTGTCATCACTTACCTTTCAACCTGTAGCTAAAAGTGTGTTGTATTTTGTTGTTGGTTCTACATTTAGTTGTTATCGGCTCTTAGTTCCTCATCTGTCTGAATATGTAAATGAGATCATATTGAAAAATGCGTGTGTTTCCGTAAAGGCTCTGAACTTTGGGGAAAAATAAAGAAAGTGGAAGAAGAGAGAAGGATGGTGGTGATACGAGTCCTGTTTTAGGGATGTTACAGGTATAAGCAAATCAAATCAAAGCTAGAGTCAAACTGTTCAGGTCTGGTCATGTATGTTGCAGCCGTCTGATAAAAAACGTCCCGAGTCAAAACCAAACCTACGTCCTTGAAATGGGTGCTTTTCCCCAAAATGCTGAACTATTCCTTTCAAGCTAAAGCACGTTGGGAGTGAATCGCATCTCCCTGGAGGTCGGGCACTGACACCGAAACTCTGCGAGGAGAGGGAAACATCTCAAGTCCTCCTCTGAGCTCAGGTATCTGGGAACTTGGCTCCCCTCCGCTGGTCCTACTGGTCTCACCCCTCCTCACCACAGCAGGTTCAGTGATTCGGTCCCTGCTCCTGGATCAGGGTGATGCAGGTAGGAGGGGACCCAGCAGGCGGGACGCCGACGCCCCCGCCCCGAGGGCATCCCCGCCCACACCTCTGCTGCCGGATACCTCCACCCACCCACGGATAGAACCACTGAGGGGTTCCCCTGTAAACCGCCACCGACCCGCCCCAGGTGCCCCCTGCTGGTACCTCCAGCCAGGTAGGATCCAGTCGTAATTCTGGCCCCTGATGCGGATTTAGTTTGACCAAAATGTATATTATAGTGAATCCCTCATATCAATACCGACATTGATACCTTTTATCGCTAAAGCAGCTGGTGCTCTGCCTGTTACGACTGATGAGCGGATTCATTATTAATAGGCTGCTTTTGATTATATTTTCATCAGCACCAACTAATTCACCTCATCACACGCGTGTTTAAACAAGAGACAGATTTAATGGTGGGTAACAAACGTTGATGATGTGAGTCCTCTGAACTGAAGAGCCGTCGCTGCACAGACACAAGATGTGGTCTAACATGAAGCGACGGATCCGGTTTCTTTTAGTATCGATCCCTTGACTCCAGTTTCCGTACTCAAAACAAGGCTGCGTATCGGTGGTATTGATGGTTTGGGGATTTATCGGTCCAGCCCTGTTGTTTTAGTCATCTGATTTTTGGTAGGTTGACAAAAACTAAACAAAGACATTTTAGTCTAGTTTAGAAGTTTTGAGGTGCGTGTCGTCGCAGCTGGTCTCAGCCGACCCGTTGCTGCTTCCTGTCAGAATGTCAGGGGGTTGTGGATGAGTTTAGTCCATAAATCTGGTTCTTCAGACTGAATGTGAGATGCTTCTTACCAAGGTCACTGCAGCAGGTCAAACAGATAAACCAGCTTCCGAACGGCAGATGTTGTTATCGGCTGCTGGAGGAAACCGCTTCACCACAGCCTGTGACTCTGCAGCTCATCATTACTTCATTTCTCCATTTGTCTCTCTCACATCATCATCTAGTTTGTATTCGCTGATGAAAACTGTGAAATATTTGGTCATAGTTCTATTTTTCTTAAAGTTTTTGTTTAGTTTCAAGTGAATGAACGTTAACGGCCTTAAAACCGTTTGTAACCAATGAGCTTCAGCAGGATTGTAAGAGGAAGCTCATTGGTGTCTTTCTCCGTTGAGAGACTGAATCTAGTTCCACCTACAACCGAAAACGGCAGAACGTTGTTTGAATAATAGCTTCAGCCTGCATTGTGGCAGATGTGCGGCTCCGGGCTCCACCACCCGCTTGTTGCCTCAGTGACTTCCTTCAGAGCCATAATGGTTCCCGGCAGAACTCCCAGTCCCCACCAGCCTGACTCCAACCAGTACCAGAACCAACAGACCCGGACCTGATAGATACAGCAAAGGCGGCTACACTGCAGCACTTGCTCCCCATCTTTTACTTACCGGGGAGCTTCCAGACTACAGGTTGTATTATTTACAGTTTTCTGTTCTTTTTTGTCTGAGGTGCCTGTTTTCCTGTTAAACCGTATAAACGCCAGAGAAAAGGCGAATGATGAAACGATTGGGTGGGAGATGAACCGGTATTTTGTTGGGGTTTATCTGTTATTATTAATACTATCGTTAATACTCTTGTGCGGATATAACTATCAAACGCATAAGAGAGAATAAACCGCCTCCACGGCTAAACTTGGACTTGTTCGCCAGAACCTGATTTAATATGGCACCTCAATTTTTACCTTGTTATTTTTTTTATTACGAATGATTTTTTTTAAACTACGAAGGTGAAAACAAACATTATGTTTGTTGAATTTTGTGTTTTTATCTTTTAAACTAGTACAAGTAATATGTGTGTATGTTATTATGTGCCTGGTATTAGTTTTATTTCAACATGTGTTGTAATAAATAGAGCAAATTAAAGCGCCCTCATGTGAGGGGCTCAGGTTGAATATTTAATATTATTGAGCTTTCCGTGAATTTATACAAAGGAACTTTGTGTTGACCAGAAGCAGAAAGCCTGCGTTAATAATGCAACTATAAGATGGAGGGAAGGAAAAGTATTTGTACTTTTGGACTTCTTTATCATTATTAGTTTTTACGTTTCCTTATTGACCTTAGTTGCCAATTATACAAATCAAAAGGTGAAAACACATAGTGTCTTCTACAGTTAATCGTATTTCTGCATATATTTGCCTGGCATGAGTTTTACTTTAATGTCTAAAAAAAATAAAAATTTAAAGTCACGTGTCGACGCCGTGCGGGTAAACAAACTCTCGGCCAATCACATGGAGGCCTCTGGGTCAGCTGACAGCCGTGAAACGTCAACAGTGGTGTTGTCAAAATGGCGGGACAGGACCACCAGCACCACTTCTCCCTGTGTTTCTGCGACCTAATGAGGTAAATGTCTCCCGCAGCCCCTCGCCTCTCACACCGAACCACGGTTCAATCTTACCGGCACCCAGTGTCGCACAGAGGCGAAGTCGGGGCCCTCTGTGGCGGTCGGACAGCGAGCTTTAGCCCGCCCAGCAGCTGCCAGGCTAATCGGTGTCACGTCCACTCACAGCCGGTTCACCGTGCTCTGTCTCCCCCCTCCTCAGGTTGCTGTGGTCCCTGGTTGTGCCCTGCGCCTACCTCAGCCTGTTCCTGACCCTGGTCCTGCTGCTGCTCCTGCTGGGGCTTCGCATGTGGATGCAGGGCCGCCGCAAGGCCCGCCGGGCTCGGGACGGCGGCCCGGCGGTGGCTTTCTTCCACCCGTACTGCAGCGCCGGAGGAGGCGGGGAGCGGGTCCTGTGGTGCTCCCTGAGGGCCCTCATGCACCGGTACAGGGGACTGGGCTAGGGGACCGGCAGACTCGTGGATGTATGAAGAGTTTTTATGATACATCCACGATCTGGCTACACCGTCTCAGTACACCATATGGCCAAAAGTATGTGGACACCCGTGTTCGCATACTTCACTTTACTTCTGGTCCAAACAGTGATGGAAGAAGTGCTCAGGTCTTTTACTCAAGTAAAAGTACAAATATACTGTAGAAATGCTCAATTACAATTCGGTATGTCAGTATAAGTACTGGATACAAAGTTTCCTCTGTGACTGTGAAACTATTGTATATTATATTATCCGATTAAAATGACTGATGCATTAATAAGAAAGCAGTAATTTTCAGCTGTAGTTGGTTGAGATGGAGCTCAGTATTAACTATTTTATAAGGCCGCGACTAATGATTATTTTCATCATGGATCTATCCTCTGATTAGTTCTTCAATCAATCGATTCATAGTTTGGTTTGTAAAAATTCAGAAAACGGTGAGAAATGCTCATCATCTCATTTACCCCGAGGGAAAGTGACACCTGCACAGTGTGTGTTTTGTCCAACCAACGGTCACAATAAATGAATAAATAGTAGTAAGTGGCAATATGTGAGTGTGTTAGTTTAAAAATGAAATAAGATCATCAACAGAATGTGAAGAAATAACAGTTCTGACCTTATGTCAGAGGCGCCCGTGTATCGTGTTGCAGATATCTACTGAAGTTAGCATGCTAACCAGCTAGCCCTACCACTTTGTGCCTCAAGAGGCGATAGTGAGTCGCGGTAGCGTCCGGTCTGCCCTCAGTCCAACACGAGAGGACGAAGAAGTAGTCGCTGTGAGTAGGTTATAAACCCGCGTTGCAGTCGCCCCCTCTCGGCGACATCCCTCCATCTTTTGGATGCTGCTGCTCCAGCTGCTCCAGCTGCTCTTCCCTCTCCCTCACCTTCCTCTACACCCGCCACCACTTCATCCTCCCCGTCTCTGCGACCGGGCAGACCGGGCGTGAGACCGTCGTCGTCAGCCTAACAGTAGCCAAAGAAAACAGCCAGCCAGGTACACAATCAGACTGCAGGGCGAACCTGTGTGGAAAACATTATTCCCCGATCCACGCAGGTTCGGCAACATGTCCACAGAGAGTGGGCGCCACCCGGACTCTCTGGTGCTATGCTGCCCCCTATTGGCTGGAGTTACACTCCACCACAGTGGCCTCTTAGTCCCACTGAGGTGAAATCGCAGCAGCGATATCTTAGAATAGTCTGCCTCCGACTCTGTGTCGGCAGTTTGGTGAAGGCCCTTTCCAGTGCCGCAACTAACCATTAGTGTCATCATCAAGAAATCTACAGAGTAGTTACCCTGTTAAGCAATTCATCATTTTGTCAATAAAACGCCAGAAAACACTGAAAAATGCCCATTTAAATTTCCTAGAACCCAACGGACGTCTTCAAATGACTTGTTTTGTCTGACCAACAGTCCACAACCCAAAAAGATTCAGTTTACTATCAAATGTGAAAAAGAAAAGCAAGTTGAAACCACACATTGTGTTTCTCTTACTTATTTTGCTTGAAAAATCACTGAAACAATCACTCGATTATCGAAATAGTAGCTTAAGGTTAATTATATTCCTGTCAATCGACTCATCGTTTCAGCCCTAAAACCAGGTCTTTTTAAGTAAAATATATTGTCACACAGCGACAACAGAATAAGAAGCAATAGAAACAGTGGAAATAATAAATTTCCAAATACTAATAGGTATTCTTAGGCCATAAAATGATAACAGGAGCCTCCATAATGTCCCACTGTGGTCTTGTGGAAAGTTGTTTTATTTTATAGATGCCAGACCTGAACTTGAACCTACCACTGCCTGAATTCACCTCACAATCCCTGAATACGGTGTAACGGAACCTTTTTCATCGCAGATACCCCGGCGTCTCCTTCGTGGTTTACACGGGCGACCGGGGAGTGACCGGTGAGCAGATTCTGGAGGGAGCGCGACAGCGTTTCAACATCACGCTGCCTCGACCGGTCACCTTCATCTTCCTGCGTCACCGCGTGCTGGTGGAGGCCACCTCTTACCCTCACTTCACCCTGCTGGGCCAGAGCGCCGGCTCCATGTTCCTCGGTAAGACCGGGCCAAAATGGAAAGAGTACGCGAATTACAGTGTTCACAACAACACATGGCAGAATAAGTGCTGGCTCATTTTCAACCTCTGCGTTGTCCCAGTCATAATTCAAAGGAAGAATTCCATATTAACATTATAAACATAATAGTACATTATAATAAATATAAATCTTTGTGATATTTATGATGTTTCTGACATCTATCGTCTGTCTCCAGAGTCATGAAGAAGGCTATTTTAGTATCTTACTGTGATGAGCCCATTACGATTAGGATTTAGGGAAAACAGGGGTCAGAGCTTTGGTGTCATGTAATCAAACTGCTGTTGGTGCTTGTGGAAACATAAAGCACATCACTCCCTGTGCAGCAGAGGGTTTTCACCTTCGCATGAAGCAGATGTACTGTTTATAGAATTGTACTGAATGATTTCTTTTATGACGTGCATGGGGATTGTAGATTCAGTTAGAACTACAGTGTGTGTGTGTGTGTTTCAGGCTGGGAGGCTCTGACGGCCTTTGTTCCTGACCTATACGTGGACTCGATGGGCTACGCCTTCACCCTGCCAATCTTCCGCTACCTGGGAGGCTGTACGGTGGCGAGCTACGTCCACTACCCTACCGTCAGTACCGACATGTTGTCTGTGGTCAGAGAGAGAAACCCCAGGTAACGCTGCACACACTAACTTACTCACACCTGTCAACCTTTCATAGCTGTTCAGGTATGATAGCAGTCACCAAGCGGGTTGGTGGTGACCTTGACCCTGTCTGGAAAGCAGACTGGGCAGTGACAGAAAACTGCAGTCAGCTGCAGCATCGTTCTGTAAAAGCTCCATTTTCCTGGAACATACTGAAACATCAACCTGGTGCGTTAAGACTTATACACTCTGGAGAACATTTGGAAAGGCTCAGTCTCTGGGGGAGAAAAACGCCATTTTAGTCTGGGTAGAGGGCCGGAACTGAGAGAACAAGACTGCGTGTTTGACCGGTCTAGTGTGGACCAACTCTTCTTCCTCTTCTGTCTTCCAGGTTCAACAATGCTGACTTCATCTCCAGAAACCCCCTGCTGAGTGCGGTGAAGGTGGTGTACTACTGCTGCTTTGCTCTGCTGTACGGCCTGGCCGGCTCTTGCAGCGACGTCATCATGGTGAACTCCACCTGGACGCTGGGACACATCCTGGCTCTGTGGCGCTCCCCGAGCCGCACCAGCATCGTCTACCCACCCTGCGACGTCAGGGCCTTCCTGGACGTCCCGCTGGAGGAGGAGGACGAGGATGAGACGGAGGAGGGCTGGGAGGAGCTCGGGCGGGAGCTGGGGAGCGGCGAGGAAGAGGGGGGAGGAGGAGGAGGAGGAGGAGGAGGGGACAGGAAGTGCCGCTCCATCGTGTCGGTAGGTCAGTTCAGGCCGGAGAAGGACCACCGGCTCCAGATTCGGGCATTTCGCAAACTGTTGGACAGGAAAGGGGCGGGGCCCGGGGGGCAAGAGTCGCTGCGGCTGGTGCTGGTTGGCGGATGCAGGAACCAGGAAGACGAGGAGAGGGTGCTGATGCTGCGGGGGCTCTGTCAGGAGCTGGGGGTGTCAGACCAAGTCGACTTCAAACTGAACATCCCGTTTGAGGAGCTGAAGAGGGAGCTGGTGGACGCCACCGTCGGTCTGCACACCATGTGGAACGAGCACTTTGGCATAGGTGAGGAGACCATGGCACTCACAACACGACATCACCTGCGTTGTGTTTATGAAACCTACACAGGTATTTTATCACGCAGTTATCCACCTCAAATGGATTCAAGCAGAAATAATAGGAGCATCCAGTGTAACTGCTGTTACAACACTGAAGTGTGGCCTGACCAACACAGGACTTCTGAGGCAGATACTGATATTGATCTTTTGGAGTTTAAAAATATCCAGTCACGACTTATTGGCTTACTGATGTAAGGAATCAATTTTAACAGTATTTTACAGTGAAAAATAAATCATCAGAGCTCTCTGGAGCACAAACTGGAGACACTGTGTATAAACGACTCTCTTGATGTAGACAACAGTATTCCCTTTCTTGTTGACCTGTCTCTGTTTATTATTCAGTGCAGAGAAAGTGAATAGCACTGAAATATCCAGCGGATTCTATAATATTCCAGTCTTTTAAATTCTACTATAAGCTCTGATAATGTGAAAATCATCACGTCTGTGCAGCAGCGGATTTTCTTACAGATGAGTGATTCCAGCAGTAAACGGTTCTGCATGAGACCAGTTGGTTTGGACGTTCATCCCCCCTCTCTGTCCCCCAGGTGTGGTGGAGTGCATGGCTGCAGGCACCATTGTTCTCGCCCATAAGTCCGGAGGTCCAAAGCTGGACATTGTGGTGCCGTACGAGGGCGGACAGACGGGCTTCCTGGCTGACAGCGAGGACAGCTACGCCGCTGCCATGGACACCATCCTGGCGCTGTCGCCAGCAGCTAGACTGGAGATCCGACGAAACGCCCGGCGCTCCGTGGAACGATTCTCCGACCAGGAGTTTGAGGCCTGTTTCCTCGCCGCCACGGAGTCTCTGATGAGTAAACTGGAGCGATGAGGAAGAACAGACGAGGCCTGCTGTCCAACAGGGACCGGGACTTTATTTGTTGTGCTTTTTTGTTTCTGGGTTGAAGCGGCGAGGGTCGTATCTGTGATTAAAACAAGCCGAGCTTCCAACATTGTTAGTAAACTGTGACACGGTGTCATTCCCAATCAAAAATAATGGAAAACGAAGCCGACGTTGTAAAGAGAAGTGTCTGGCTAAAATTGCCAACTGCGGTGAATAAGCAAAAAACAAAACAAGTGACTTTGCATGTGTCAGGCTTATATGTGAGGTGTTCGGTTTTCACTTTGATGACAGGAGAGCTCGAAGCATGACGACCAAAAAGACAGAAACACGGAGGAGCGACAAAGGTGAAGTTTTGCTCTTTCCAGTGCGGAATGGAACTGGTATCAGTAGATCTCTGTGATGTTTTGCTCACCAGGGGTGGAACCTTGACCGTCTGACCTCCAACAGAGAGCTCGTCCACCAAGACGCCATCGACGGGGCCGATCATCTTGCGATGGAAAAGCACATCACGCAGTTTAATCGCTCAGTGTTATCTGCTGTTGTGACACTGGGTAACAGCCTGTCAGAAACCTCGAGGGTCAGACCTTTAATTACATTCCAAGCTCTGAGGTTCAGCTTTTCATCTACCACCACTGCCAGACACACAATCTTGGCTGTTGTGGAGTGGAGCTGCAGCCATTAGTCGGTTAATTGATTAAAATTCATCGATTCATCGTTTAAGTCAAGCAAAGATATCAGACATTCGATGGTTCCAGCTTCTCAAATGAGAGAATGAGTTGCTTTTCTTGGTCTTACGTCATAATAAATCGAACCCTTTTGAGGTTTAAACTGTTGGTCGGACAAATAATGGCATCACCTTGTGTTCAGTGATATTATGATTGGCAATTTTCACTGTGTTCTGACGTTAAAGAGACCAAACGATTAATCGAGAAAATAATTAACAGATTTATCGATAATGAATGTTGCAGCCTCGGTGTGGAGGTGATTTTCAAAGAGTTATTAGTGACGTGATTTTGATGATCGTGAAGGGGTTTGAAATGGTATTTTTCTGTGTTGAAGAAGTGAGTTGAATGAAGACTTTTCTGTGTATATTGAAGAAGCACTTAAAACCGTGTTGTTGGTTAAGATGATGGCCAAGTCTCTCTTACTTAAATGTTGTTTCACTTCCTGCATTCCTGTTTGTGATGAGTTCCAGGCATGGAAATATAATAATGTATGAAATACCGAAACAATCTTTATAATGAAAGAAGCATTACTGCTACTTAAGTCTGTCCATGTAGAGAGGATGTTCTGAGCTTGTTTCACTGAGAAACTTTAATAATGCTTCAATACTGCAATAAATGCAATCAACAAACACTTCAGAATTAATTGCTTGTTGTGTGCTGCCAACCTGTGGCAAGAAAGTGGAGAGTAAACAGTGTTACAGCACAGCAAAGGTTCAAACATGGTACTGGGGAATTACAATCAGAAATCAAACCTGCTCTGAAGCTGATAGTAAAGGATGAGTCTGGAGATTTTCTATGGTTTTCTTATTGTCAGTGAATCCCATGAAAAGACCAAAACCGACAATGAATGTCTCCTACTAACCAAGTATTGTGTGTGTGTGTGTGTGTGTGTCAAAGCCTGATACACTCTGAGTCATAGAGCTCCGTTGTTGTTGGGTGACATGTTCTTTCATCGCCATGAACACACACACTGGAGTTTATTATGACTCCGTCCCACGAACACTGTCCTGCTGTCCCCAAATACTCACTACAGCACCAAATGTGGGTTAATCCGCCTCTGAAAATAGTCCCCAACAAATGCACCGATTCCTCCTGTCTGTCTGATTAAAATCTACAGTGAGCAGCTGTTTCAGGAAATGACTGACCTTATCCTTTTCATAATGAAACTAACTATTTGTGAGCTCTTTTTAAAGATTTATGTCTTCAGTTGGCTTGGAGCTCAGAGCCAACTGGTAGAGGAGTGAGAACGTTTTGAGAGACAGACTAGCACATTGTTGGTTTGGGGCTATGCATGGGATTTGTTGACAATAAGAAAAATACAGAACAAGAACAGACCTGTCCTGACTGGTCTGTCGATCAGCAGCTAGACACTGGACATTCAGACTACCTTTTGTATGCTAAGCGCCTCAGTATGCTTCAAAGTAAGTTCTATCAGGGTCTGAAAACCTCTTTCTGACGACTGAATAGGAGACGCTGCGTCCATCAAAAGTTTGCATCTTTTGAGAAACATTCACACCTACTTAATGCAGTGATGACTCAGGTAGTCTGATGCTGTTTATTTAAAGACGTGTTATCATCTGTCTGGGACTCGCCTGAACGCTCGGACTGACCGTCACGTTCTTTGGGCTCGGAGGAAACGACCCCGATCGATCCTGCAGTGACGTCTGCACATGAATCCCTCAGTTCCCGTTGGATTGGTTGAGGGTCTGCAGCGCTCTCTGCACCTCCATCCTCATTGTCTTCCGTCCCATCGTCCTCCACTGTCCTATCCTCTGTGTTTTCTGTTTCGTCTGAGCTCCCGTCCTCCATGATAAACAGGTTCTTCATGGAGTCGGCCACCGCTTCTCTCAGCTCATCCTCCGACTCCTCAAAGTTCCTGATGAGAACAGGGGAAATTGAATTGTTCAGATGATCACAGAAATCATGTATGAAACTGATCAGTACTTGCTCATTTCCATTTTTTTTTAGAATGGTTATTTTGCCACATAATACTTAAAAACTAAGGCAGAAAACGCAGTCCCCACCAACAAAATGTGTTCCTTTCGCTTTATTTGACTCAATTTTTACGGGATTAATTTTGTTAAGAGATTAAATGTGTCTCAGTTTTGCTATGTATATGTCTGTCCATTCCGCTTTTTATATTGATATCAACTATTTAATACATGTAAATATTTGATTTTGGTAGCTTAACCACACCAAATTGTACGAATTTCAAGTGATTTCAAAATCGGAGATGGCGGTTAAAGCTACGCGGCTAAGCTTGTTACCGTTAGTATGAGTTTGGGTTTTTTTTTTCTCCTTCACAATTAAATACAGCTGCTGCCTCATTTACTTATGTGGAATAACACTGAATTACCAAAATCATAGCTTCTTAAAATCAAAATGGATATTTTTCAATCACAGGTAATAGCTTTAGGTGATAGCCTTAGCTTTAGCTGCGTTACCTGCTAGCTTTCACTTGATGCAGCACTCTTGTTTTAGCTATCTAGCTTACTGCAGGTCAGCTTGGTTTTTATCTCGCTTATGTAGTTGTATGTAGTTTGTATGTTTAAACAGATACCAAAAAGTCATACTCTGGTCTTTATTCAGTTTTGACCAAATATGTAGTTATCGGGTTTTGGTTTTATAGGGGAAGCTTTCTTCCTAATCAGGTTTTTTTCTGGATTGTAACTTTTATGAGATCTAATATTAAGACCTACAGTACATTTAGAGGGAGTCCTGACACTGTATATAAACTATATCAATCAGTCCATCCATCATCAAGGATATGAAACATTACAACTACTTTTAAAGCCGAACTCAGGTTTCCATCAACATATTAAATGTCAAATGTAACAGCCTGAAAAAAAACTCAGAGTCAGATAAGAAGACATTTTTAACCGTTTCACATATGACCATCATGACGATCATTCAGCCACATGACATGACAGTTTAAGCCTGTCCTGATTCACCAGGTGACTTTCACCTGGGTAAAAACAAGTCAGCGGACTGTGTGTTTGATCATTTCCGCTTTCTTACCATAAAAACTTAAGAAAAAATAACACAAGAAACAGTGAGTGCGTTTATATGTTCATGTATAATCACATTTAGGGTATAATGTTTACATGGAACATGAGAATCCTGGTTCTTCGTATCTCATACGTGATGATAACAGTATCCAGGTTTCTGATCATCCTCCTGCAGATGTGTGTTGATTCCCGAACATCTCAGCCTCTCACCTCCGTACCAACTGAGTCACAGTTGAGAAGGAGCAACATTTGGTTTCTAGCTCCCTGGAATCTGCTGGATTTAGCTTCTCTACCTGATCACCATTAATGGCAAACAAGAATGACATCAGGATGTAAGATCTGCATTACGGAAGCCAGACTTTCCCTTTAACTCAACGTGTCAAACATCATTACATCATTTTCGTTGATTATAAGTAACTGAAGTTGGCGACGTGCCTGCACACACGGCAGAGAATGATCAGAAACCTGGATCGGGTGTTTACAGGGCACGGTATCCTGGTTTTTATCGGAGAACTCCAGCTAAGATATCCAGTTTTCTTAAGACCAGGATAAGGGTTTATCCCGGCCTTTGAAACCAGGATGTGGCGTTACATGTGCAATTCGTAACCAGCATGCTGATCCTAATCAGGATACTAAATATAATGTACTATTGCTGTTGACTCACTTTCACTGTATCCTCATTAAGTGAATGACAGTTTAGAGTATTAGCTTATTTAGGGCTGGAACTAAGCTATTTTCACAATCGATTAATCTGCCGATTATTTGCTCCATTAATCAATAAATCCTTTGGTCAAGACCTGCAATTTTGGCTCAAAAAATGACTTAAGTGATTATTGATCATCAACAGCAGATTCATTTTCTTTCGACCGACAAATCAATGAATCAGTTAATCGTTGCAGGTCTAATCTTAGCCACTCTCCGGACATGAAAGAGTAGAGAGTGACACGAACAGAAGTGAGCGTTTACTTACGTGTCGTCATCGTCTGACCTTGGCTCCAGACGCTCTTCATCCATCTCCACATCAGAGTCCTCCTCCTCTTCCTCCTCCTGACTCCTCTCCTGTTTGTCTTCCTCCGTCTTCTCCTCCACTACTCTGTCCTGCTCTGGCTCTAAATCTGTGAGTAAAGACGCTTCAGTGTGAGCCTATGTTTGGTCTTTCCCAGTCTAACTGAACAGTGAACAATGCTTCACTTTAAATGTCTGGTTTACTCATTTTGTCCTGTTGCACTTTTCTACTTTACTCTAAAAGCCGTCCTGCGACATTCAGATACAGCAGATCAAACTTTCATAGTGGCTGCCTGTAATGTTCACTGTCGATCAGTCAGATCCCTGAGCAGGGAGTGCGATGTCTCACCTGCAGTCGCCGGGTCCAGAGTTGACCATGTGAGTTCAGCCTGAGCGAGAGCACTCAGCAGGGAGTTGGGGGGGCCGTCGACCCACTGTCTGCGACCTGCCGCCTCCTCACCTGAGGGCAGGAAGGACAGAAGGGTCAGAGTTCACAGCTGCAAGACTTTGGTCTAAATAATGTTAGGCAATAAAGAAGCGTGCTGTGTACTGCCTGGTGCATGCAGGCCACAATGGATAACAATTGCTAATGTCATTCATTATAAACTACCATGAACACATCCACCAGTTACAGAGCAGCAAGATGATTCGGGTTCAAATTCATGGCCAGTGGACGGGCAGCGCGTGAACATCATATGAGTTTCTATCCTATTGGATGATGTGTTTGGGTAGAAGTAAAGATAAACAGTTGGAACTAATTTCTTTGTCTCAAATAACACTATAAAGATGATTGTAAGACTCCTATATTGTAGGAAAGTAGAAAAGTATTTCCTATTATATCCACAGTTATCAACGGTTCTGGTAAAACCCTAAATATTTTCTGCTTGTTTGAAAAAATGAAAAGAAAAAGAAAAGGATTATATGAACTCTATTGTTACCTTCTTTGTTAGACTTTTTGGGTTCTTGGGTTCATTCAGTAATTGATTAATTAGATGAGGAAAGCAGAGGAGAGCAAAGAAGAGAAAAATGAAGTTATTTAAGAAAATTATACATTTAAAAATATGAAAATGAAGTAATTCTTCTACTTTACTTCTTCAATAACTAATAATAGATAATTAACATTAGAAAACAAATCTTGTGCGCATCTCAGTTGTTTTACAGGTGTACTGCACCTTGTTCAGCCTCGACTGCAGTGTTGTAGATGGAGTTGACGTCCATGTTGGCGAGTGCATCCAGCAGGGTCTGAGGAATCCTCTGGCTCCACCCCCTCCTCGCCTCCGACCAATCTCTGAGCTTCAACTCCTCCCCCTCCTGGAAGCTCAGAGTCCGGTTCAGAGGGTCCAGGTCCTGTTTGGGGAATTGGGGACAGAGTGAGAGAAAGAAAGAGAAGAAAAGGAGCTGTGAGAAAGAAAAATATCTCATCTTCCATCACTCACGTTCTCCTCCTCCTTCTCTGCATCTTCTTTCATCCCTTCGTCATCTAACCGGATCTCAAACATGATTCCCTTCTGCAGAAATGACAAACAAAACAAAGACATGATAATGAAACGTTCATGTGTTTGTCAGGTGCTACATGATGCATTCAGGACTCACAGAGCCAGTATTTATCTGTAAAACACCTGGTTTACACTTCAGCTGTTGTCTGGGGAAAATCTATGGTTGTTTTAGGAGTAATTATCGTATTTGCAAATCCCATGTAGGTGCAAGGCTACTAGAGTTCTCGTGAGTTTTTAAAAGTAGTGAAGCTAAAAATGTCCTCCGGACAGCGGAATTCTTCCTGGAAATCTGTTCACTACATTTTGATATTTTTGTGTGTGATACCAAAGAAGTGATAACTGCACACTTGTGCATAGCAGAATAAGTCAAATGTGCAGGAGCTGATTTTTAGGGACGCTAGAGGCTGGTTCCAGGGATGATCGGTTGGTCCTCCGCTTTGGTCCAGACTGAAATATCTCAACTACTAATAGGTGGATAGCCATGGAATTTGCTACAGATACTCAAGTTCCTTTCAGGATAAATTGTAGTAAGTTACGTGATCCTCTGACCATCGTGAATTTCAGTTTGTCCAATAACTAACATACCTGCGAAACTAGAGACATTCCCATCAGCCTGAGCTGTACTGTACTATTTAGTGCTAATTATCAAACGTAAACGGTGAACATGGTAAACATTACACCTGTCATTGTTACTGTGAGCATGGTAGCATTTAGCTCAAAGCACCGCTGGGCCTGTGTAGAGTGTCACAGAGCCGGTAGCATAGCTGTAGCAAAAAGATTTGAAATAGTCTGTTAATAAACGAGACTTAGGGGATATTAACTGAATCTGTTGCAAATTACCTTCAGAGATGCTAAATTCAGAATATTGCGTCACCACAATATTTTACTTAGACTACAGATGTCATTGAACCACTGTTCTTCCGGTTTGCATAAAATGTTGCTAAATACTATCTGATGCTGAGCTGATATAATGCATGTAGCACATTTCTGGAAAGTAACTAAGTGCAAAAGAAACTCTTTTCTGCTGCTGAATTTTGAATATAAGTTGACGAGGAAACAATTTTTGATCTGCAAGCTTATTTATGTATTTATCAAGCAAGAGAAACTGTGCGATAGGAAATATTAGCTAAATATATTAATGTTGTCAGCTGAACCAAAATATCAGTGGTCGAAAGAGTTGAAAATCAGTGGATTTTTGTAAAACTTTTAAACTCCTTTGACTAAATTAATTCTGTAAACAGAGAATATGGCCTGCTTAATAACTTTAAGTGGCTGCTGCAATCGTATCGCACTGGACTGGAGCTGATTTGAGCTGCTACAAGTCAGGAAAAAAAGGCAGGAAGGACCTGCAGGAAACAGAAAGATAAAGTCTGCATTTCTTATATGTTAAATCTCAGACACTTTCCTGCTCCAGCTGTCAGTCTGGGGTGATAAATCATTTGCAGCAATTTGTATAAAACTCCACCCTTTCCTCTCATATGTTGTGCCTCTGAAGAGGAATGCCTTCAAATACGCAGCTTTCAGCGGTGCTGCTTCCATTTTACTGGTGCACAACCTCAGTTGGGTCCTTAATAAATAAGGACCCAAAGAATTTGGCTGTTTGGTGCCTAAAAGGGGCCATAAATCTTCAGGACAGAACAAATACCAAGCAACAGTTATAAGGCAGATGTCAGCAGCTCAAATGACGGCAGTGGAAAGCTTCAGGTGTGTCAGCAACAGTGACTTATTTCTTGGCGAGTTTGTCCCGAGATTAGCGTTTAAATCCAAAGGGGTCGTCCTCTATGAGCAGGAATATCCGCAAAAATTGTGGCCGGTAGTTGTCTTAAGCAAAAGTCTTTTACAGACTGATTTCAATGTTTTAAAGTCAGCAGGGAACCGTAGTCATTTTGGTCTTGTTTCGGCAACTAATGCTATTTCCATTAAATATTCAAATGATACGAAATCGGACGGAATAGTGGATTACAAACACGTGATATTACCAGGCTTTAAGACAGACAGACAAACATCACCTCTGACCGTCTGAGCTGAATGTTTAGTTGGTCTCACTTTGTCTCTGTGTTTTCTCTCCTGTGCTCCCCTCTGATCTCTTCTCTCCTCGCTGACCTGCCTCAGAGCTGCCTCCATGTCCTGCAGCAGGAATAAGAGAGAGGAGGAAACGCTGTTACTAGGTATCATTGCAGTACACCACTGTTCCTCTGTAGAATAAAAACCGAATCCCCAGACCTGGTAGGGGGTCGTGGTAGTCTAATCAGGCTCCCAGAGCTGTAGTAGTGTGGTTTATTCACAAGCAACTCTGTGGCTGATATTTTTTCTATCTCTGGAGAAAAGCTTCATGTTGGGGAAATGTCACTGAGAAAAAACAACACTGCAGTGCATGTGTTCATAGTAAAGAAGAAATATGACACCAACTGTGACAGTGTGGATTTTTTTAATGTGTTTTTAATAGTGTATTGGTGTGGTTCTTTTAAGCTATAACATATATGGCTACACAAACAATACTTCTTATGATGAATTGATTATTGGCCTCTAATCAGTATCTGTATTTAAAGACTTTAATACTGATTGCCAACACACGAGTCGGGTTATACATGCGTCAGAATGAGTGTGAATGAGCTGATTTCTGGTCTGTATTTACCTGTGCAGGTGGGGCTTCCTGCTGCTCTTTACTGTCTGCAGAAGGTTCCGGGTCTCTGGGTTTCTCCACCACGAATGTTCCATGTTTCTGTTGTGGCTGAGCCTGACAGAGAATAGAGTGAGAATACACTGTATTATTAACTACAGAAGGCAAAAGAAGGCTTCTGACCGGTTATGATTTATGCTGCTGTGAGGATCACGGATCGGTATTAGTGTTATGGTTATGTTGTCCTGGAACACTGACTGCTGCTCCTGAGCAGAGAAACAGCTTGTGTGAGTACCTCTGCTTCAGCTCTCAGCTTCATCTGTCTCATCTCCAGGTGATACTGCTGTCTGATGAGATCCAGCTGACGCAGGTACTCCTACGCACACACAAGCGCACACACACACACACACACACACACAGAGTCAGCAGAGTCACCAGAGCAGCGCCTGACCTTTACAAATGAAGCCGTATCAGCAGTGTCTCTGTCTGGATACCACATCTGCTCCCTTGTGGTCCACTGTGGTCCTGACCGAGAGCAGATGAACTGGAGCTCTGGGAAAAAATCCATAGAGATGGAAAATTCACACTGAAGAGTAAAAGACTGAAACAACCAAAAGTAGACGGACTTCTCTGAGATTTCAAATGCAACCGATGTAGTTTTCATGAAGATGTAACCACATTTTGACTTGGACAGTTTCCATCAGCAGCAAACAGTGGCCTTCACACCGGCTCAGACTTTCCACCGCTCCGATAAACTTCACCACAGTCTTCACGGGACGTGTTGGCTCGGTGCAGGAGCTGGAGGTGTGTGGAGCCGGTGAGGGGTACCACTTTCTGATTAGGCACCATTTATAAAGGGGTTTTTCTAATGCTTGTTTATATAGCACTTTACACACCACATAGTTGATCTAAAGTGCTTTACAGAACACACAAAGGAAAACAAAAGAAAAGAGGGAAAGAAGCACAAAAGAGGAGAAGAAAATCAGTGAGGATAATAATGTTGCTTTATAGATCAGTTATAAGCCACTAATGAGAACAACTTGCGGGTTGCCAGGTTGTGGAAAATCCTCCTCCAGCACAACACTTTGTCTTTTTATCCCTTTAATTCATTATGACGTCTCCAATGGACTGTTTGATGAAATGTCGGTAAACCATTAAAAGGTACTGAGGGTTTCACACTTTCTAAACATCAGGTCTGCAGTTAGAAAGAACCCTGGTTACATAACATATTTGGATGACACCTCAGAGTTGCAGTGTCCCTTCACAGTAACGGCTGGTGTGTCTCCTGTGTGTCCCACCTGCTGTCCCTCCTGCCTCCTGTCCTGAGGTGTGTGTTGGCTTTCAGGTCGACCCTCTCCCTGTTGCTGACCTCCGGGCCTCCTGTTGCGCTCAGCTGTACAGGGACGCAGACCCTGACAGTCAGAGAGGAGAGGTCAAAGGTTAGAGAGGCTGTGGGGCTCTGTCTGTCGGTTTAATCTACTACAGCAACCAGTCTGACAGGGAATTTACTCTATCGTGCGCAGGTGGAAAGTAACTAAGTGTATATACTCAGGTTCTGTACTTCAATACACATTTATCTGACAGCTGTAATTAATTTACAGAAGGAGGTTTTCACATTGAAAAACAGACAAGCTTATAAAACACATCACATAGTTGAAGGTTAAACCAGTGGTTTCCAACTTCTTTTCTTGGGACCTCTTCCATAAAATCAGCATGTAGTTGTGTGTCCTGGTCGTGTTTCAGATGTCAATGAGTTATTAACATTTCCCCCAAAACGTCTTCAAATGATCCAATAGTTCCCAAAATATCAAAAATGAAAGAAAAGTACCAAAACTGGAAACAGATCAGTGAATCAGAACAGTGTTTCTCCTTCCTCTTTCCCATCAATCATCCGACGGCCCCTCAGGTTCACCTGGTGACCCTCTGGAGGGGCCCGACCCCCAGGTTGGGAACCAGTGGACTAAACTCTGTCCCTGTCTCTGACGTAGCTAAAAGCAGCTCCAGCAGTAAAACGCTGCCGAAGCCTCCGTGACTCAGGATCAATGATCTGAGAATCAGAGACCAGTCACAGGAGACAGGTCCCTGCACAATGAAGTACTTTTACTGTGATACTGGAACTACATGAAGTACTTTTACGGTGATACTGGAACTTCATGAAGTACTTTTACTATTGATACTGGAACTACAGGAAGTACTTTTACTGTGATACTGCAACTACAGGAAGTACTTTTACTGTGATACAGGAACTACAGGAAGTACTTTTACTGCGATACTGGAACTACATGAGTTACTTTTACTGTGATACTGCAACTACAGGAAGTACTTTTACTGTGATACAGGAACTACATGAAGTACTTTTACGGTGATACTGGAACTTCATTAAGTACTTTTACTACTGATACTGGAACTACAGGAAGTACTTTTACTGCGATACTGGAACTACATGAGGTACTTTTACTGTGATACTGGAACTACATGAGGTACTTTTACTGTGATAGAGGAACTACATGAGGTACTTTTACTGTGATACAGGAACTACAGGAAGTACTTTTACCGTGATACAGGAACTACATGAAGTACTTTTACTGTGATACTGGAACTACAGGAAGCTGATAATACTTCTGTACTTTTACTTAAGTTTGAAATGGAGTATTTTTAGATTGTTTTATTAGTAGTTTTACTCACAGTAAGTAAAGAATCTGAATATTCCTTCCACCCTCATTGTCGGGTCATAAATTAATGCCTCAGGCTGCATCTTTAAACTCAGGATCATGTTCATACTGTACAGAAAGAGACTCCCTCCTAAATATACATGCTCTATTTTTGAATGTGCTCCTTACTGGGACAGTTTTTCCTTACATAGCGGCGTGTATCAGTCTGTCAAAGAGCCTGGGGAATGTCAGAGTTTGGAATTTACAAAATAACACAAAGAAAGGTTACATTTCCCTTTTTAATGCTACTATTTTTAAAACTTTTGTAATGTGCTCATGTTCAACTCAACCTTTGCAAAACCAAGTTCCTTTCCCCTCTCACTTGGCCTATGAGAGAGTTTGATTCTTAATCTGAGCCTTAACAAAAGGTTGTTTTCCTGTTGTGGTTCTGCATGGCACCACGGAGGTTTACAGGTTGGGGTCATCTTCCTCTTGTCTAAGTAAAAACCCTGCTGCGACAGAGCCAATAACCTCCAACAACAGACTGTGACTTGTTATCGTTACTGTCGTCAACAGCGAGTTACTGCGTGTGGGATTTATCTGAATTAGAATGATCGTTACTGAGTCGATAGTAAAAATGAGCAGAATGATTAACCGGAGATATTTGAGTCGGTATGTGTGAGTGACAGTTAAGACTCGATCAGAAGACTGAGGAGCTGCTGAGTTTCGTCCTACCAGCTGTTTCTCTGCTCTCAGCTTGTACTGGTTGGCCTCCTGTCTCCTCTGCAGGTATTCATCACGAGCTGCAGCCACACTGACGGAACGGGTGAGGGTGTAGAAACAGACACTCGGTTAATATTGTTGTTGTTACAGTGACACTGGTTTTAACCAAACCCCAGGCAGGCAATACATCACAAATTAATGATGTTGGAAACACTGTATTAGCTTCAAAAACAAGCTAAAATGAATTGTGACTTAAAGGAACAGTTCAACAATTTGGGAAATACAATTATTCATGTTGCTGGAAGTTCTTACGTCTGTATGTTGAATATTATGCTACATACACTAGATGTTAGCACAGCTTAGCTTGGCATAAAGACCCCCTTCCAAAAGAAAAATGTGAAAGATGAGAGATGTAGGAAGCTAAAAACTTCTCAAAGACCTCTCCTAAAAACTGAAGGCCAGATGAACAGAAGGGACAGAGGGACTACTGCAAAATAAAGGAAAGAAAAGGAAGTACGGATCTGAGAGTGGCATCGATTGTCTCGTCTAACTCTGAGCAACAACACACGAGCATATTTCCCCAAAATGTCAAATTATTCCTTTAAATCAGTGTGGGCATGTGGTGCAGGTAGCTGCTAGCTCTTAGCTGGGTAAAAGGTAAAAATGTAGAGCTGAGATGAGTGGATTGATCAATTATTTGATTGACGGAAAATTATTATCCATTAATCGTCATTTTTAAATAACCTTTCAATAGTAAAATTTCATGTGAGGATTTGCCTTTTCTTTCCTCCTGATCTGTCGTGAAATGAATATCTTTCGGTTCTCGGACCGTTGGTGGCACATAACGAGCAATCTGAAGACGTCGCATTGGGTTCTGGGACGAAATGATGAATCTTTCAGCGGAGAACGTGGTCAACAGATGAATCGATAGTGAAAATAATTGTGAGCTCCAGTCACTCACAGCTGGTATGGCTCCACGGGAGGAGCAGCGTGGTCCTCACATCGCCCCTTCTCTCGCTCCTGAGGAGGAGGAGGAGGAAGGACGTCCTCTTTGTTCCTCCTCTGAAAGGCGTGTAGCTGAGCGTGGTAGTGCTGGTAGTGGCTGACGGGCTGTTTGCCATTAAACCTGCTTCAGAAACACACGTCACACATACATGATGTACAGTAGTTTTCGCTCATCAATCGCTGATAACTGAGGAGGGTTTCAGAGGTCAACTGCAGGGTACAATCTGAAGGTAATCTGGGTCAGTCTATTCTGAGCAGATGTTTTCACTCACCTTTGGGGCTGCTGCCCTGCGACCTCTGTGTCTGCAGCTGGTTGTCCTGCTCTTTGATGAAGAGGCTGCAGTCACACATAAAAGGGATATTTGTGCAGTAGTTACACACTGTACTCATAACACGAAGCGTAATTTTGTTTTGGTCATACACCGAGGTATAAATAATGTATACGGATATGGTGCAGTGTGATTTGAAAGGTTCATCATCTCAGTTGTTCCTCGATCGTCTCTGCTGCAACTGTCCACGTTTCAACGATTGAAAACCCTTCATTTCACAGTTAAATTAAGATTCATTATTGATACATTCAACTTTAAAAACAAAAAAGTCAGAGTAACTTTAAAAGGGTGTTGGAGGGATTTGTTCATGAGCTCCGACCTGACGCACCATCTGATGATATCTGAGAAACAGGAATAGTTTCACATTTTGGGAAATGCAATTTAAGGATTAAACAAACAGGTTATAACGTGATCATCCGTGAGCTTGAGAGGTGCTGGGAGGTGGATTTTGTTTCCACTGGACACAGCCAGGCTGGCGGTTTCCGGCTGTTTCCAGTCTTTATGCTGAGCTCAGCTAAGCGGCTGCTGCCTGTAGCTTCATATTTACTGTACACACATGCAAGAGGGATCAGTCTGACCAATCTCTCAGCAAGACAGAAAAGAAGCACATTTTCTAAAATGACAAACTGTTCCTTTGAGATCGTCTTTACTCCCAAGTTCTGTGGTCTAGAAGCAAAAGGCTGCGAATTTAAGATACAGTAAAGTTACAAGAAGTCAAAGAAGTAACTATAACTGTAAAGTAAATGTAGTGGAGTAATA